>NW_026782166.1:402500-549959 GCF_031769215.1 Ylistrum balloti | reverse complement strand
GCGGTGTGTAGGTGTGTTTATGTTTCTTTAAAATTTCAGTTTATTTTTAAATTTTATCGATTGTTTTGTATTAGAGAAAAAAACATTTGAAATGCTTTTATGCTATAGAAATTAAATGAAAGGCTACACTACCATTTTAATGTATAGGTGAAATCTGCTGAAACAAAATATCAGTCATAAGTTTTTTTTCAATATGGAAATTATCATTGTGGATTATAATCAGATGATTCTGTTTATAACAAATATTTGTGTAAATATGAATATTGCATTAATGCATGAAATGTTTTCTTAACTGTTATAATGCGAAAACACAGAGTAGAAAACTAACGATTACACTGCCACTATCAGAAACTTATGGTTTGAAATGTTTGCAAACAAATTTCTGACTACAATTTTGCTTGATTATTTGGTCACTATGTCTCCAATCTTTATAAAAATAATGCTGTAGTGTCTTTGTGTACCACTGGGTAGGGGATGGTCTATAACAATACAAATCATATTAAAGATTTTGTATGATTTTCTTTTGAGTGGTCTGAATGTGGATGAACTTGTACATTTTGCAGTTTGTAAGTTGGTACAGTCTGTATGTAGTTCTTTTGAGTGGAATTAATGTGGAAAAATTGTACAAGTTCATTTATGCCACAGTAATAAATTTTGTCCTTGATTTTTCTGTTGAAGAAAATTGACATTTTTAGTGTTGATTTACAAATAAGTATTAGTAGTGAATTCTACCTAAATGTAATGTCTTCACATGACTTTGAAATGTACCACATGTATTTTTGTGAGTTTGTGGTAATGTTGGAGTATAGATAGACATATGTGCTAATGTACAGTCACAATATGGTAGTTTTTTCGCTGTGGTGTCTCCAGTTGATCATTAAATTTATCTGGTACTATACACCTCAGTTGAAGACCCAAGGTTCCTGTGGTGGTTCCAATTATCATTGAACTTCCTGTGTCATTTGGCAAGAAGTTTACAATTTCCTCCATGTTGCTCTATATGAAATGTGATGGACCTTTCTTAAAATGTTTTGTAAGCTGGTCACCAGCTATAATAATTTAATGTTACTCTTTGCTTTACATATTCCAAAGATACAGAGTACACAATTCGCCTAATATTGAAAGCAACACTCTTGGATGTTGAAGATGTTTCATTAATTTGGTTTCATTTCCTCATGATATGTGATTTTTTTCTGAGGAAGCAATCAATGGCAACTTACTACGTTTCCTGTATATATAATTATCCATCTATGTACAAGTGTATCATAGCCAACCTTCATGTAATTGTAAGGTTAGAGGAGTGTTTTTACAGCTAGTTGGACTAATGCAACCATGGAATTGTGTTGTTATATACCTATACAGTAAGCTGGATTAGAACAATCACGGAATCATCATCTTATCCACTTATACAGCTAGCTGGATAAGAACAATCATAGCATTGTTACATTATCTACCTATGCAGCTAGCTGGATAAGAACAATCAAGGAATTGTGTTGTTATATACCTATACAGCTAGCTGGATAAGAATAATCATGGAATTATTATATTATCTACCTATGCAGCTAGCTGAATTAGAACAATCATGGAATCATCATTTTATCTACTTATACAGCTAGCTGGATAAGAACAATCATGGCATTGTTATATAATCTACCTATGCAGCTAGCTGGACTGGAACAATCACGGAATCATCATCTTATCTACTTTATACAGCTAGCTGGATTAGAACAATCATGGCATTGTTACATTATCTACCTATACAGCTAGCTGGATTAGAACAATCATGGCATTGTTACATTATCTACCTATACAGCTAGCTGGATTAGGACAATCATGGCATTGTTACATTGCCTACTTATACAGCTAGCTGGATTAGAACAATCATGGAACTGTTATTTTCTTATACAGCCATGAATGTATTTTTCAAATAATTTTTCAAACAGTAACGTACAACATAGAAGCAAATGTAGCAGGGAAGCAAAGTAGGTAGAGATTGAAAGACTCAATGACAATAGAAACAATAAAAAAACAACAATAATTTGAATTTAACAAATTTAATAAACAAAATATACAAATGCCTTATGGCTGCTATGATTTTTATGGGATCTACATACATTCTTTTCGAATAATGAACAGATAAAATTTACAGATAATTTTATTTGTTTTATGAAAGGAATTATGAAATGATGCCTTTTGGAATATAACAAGGTAACATCAAGAATATAAATGTTCTTCGGTGTTACTATTAAAATCTGCACGAAACTGATGTTGAAAATGTTAGCCTAGATATAATCCATAGAGTCACATGTGTATAAAAAATCCTCCTTGGTACCCTGTCCTCTTGTATTTCAATGATTGTCAGTTAAAGAGGTACCGAATGGGAAATTACCCATGATTCCTAAACAGTCGGTTTACGGTGAAGTGATAGTCCATGATACGTATTATAAGGATTTTTCCATGTTTGGCCTCACTTAGTTCAGATTTACACCAGGATCACGAAAATATACCATATGTAATTGTGGGGAAATTTCTAGTTCCCCACAATTACATATGGTATATTTTCGTGATCCTGGTGTAAATCTGAACAAAGTGAGGCCAAACATGGAAAAATCCTGAACGAACCCCATAACGTTGGTCCTAAGACTGCTGAGGGTTTCCCACAACGTAGGGTATGCTACCCCCCCCCCCCCCCCCCCCCCCCCCTCTCTCTCTCTCTCTCTCCTTCCTTTACTCTATATAAAATGTTTTTGAATCTATTTTGTTTTGTCTGGCTGTCTCATAGTGTGATGGTGTGTGACTTGTGTGAATGTTTGTGTAGAACTAGATTAATCTGTATTACTTGTAGTCTGGTACATTACTAATTAGGTGTTTGTGCAGGCATGCTGATGATGTGAGAACTTAAGATGATTCATTAATAAATACTACTATGATGATAAAGTCTCATTACTTATAATGTATGCAGGATGAGGATGATGATGATATGTGACAATGATGTTATTGTATACATGATGGTGGTGAGGACGGTGATTTGGATAGTATACATTATGATGATGATGATGATGATGATGATGATGATGATGATGATGATGATGATAATGATGAAAAGGGTGATAATGTACATTGCACGCATGATGAGGAGGAGGAGCGTGATGATGATGATGACGATGATGATGATGATGATGATGATGATGATGATGATGATGATGATGATGATGATGATGGTGGTGGTGGTGGTGATGTACATGGCATTGATGTTGATGAGGATGATGATGGTGTACATGGCATGGACGATGATGATGATGATGATGATGATGATGATGATGATGATGATGATGATGATGATGATGATGATAGAATGATGGATGATGATGATGATGATGATGATGATGATGATGATGATGATGATGATGGTAGAATGATGGATAATGATGATGATGATGATGATGATGATGATGATGATGACATCTGCTGTTATATGTGATGATAATGATGATGATGGTGATGATGATGATGATGATGATGATGTATCAGCTACTACTATTCTATAATATATATGAATGTGTGTGAAAGTTTTGTGTGGTGATGTGTTGTTGTTATATGTTTCTGTAATTTTAAAAAATCTGGAAAAATAAAAATATATATATATATATAAACGCTGGTGTACCACAAGGTTTCGTTGTCGGATCTTTATTTTTTTGAAGTTTGAATTAAGTTTTAATCAAAAGGTTGGTACCAGACCAAAATAAAGCCCTTAATTGGTTTATTTTATTTGATTTACTGTCGGCAGCACTCCTATTAAAATTACAAGCTGATGTTAACATTCAGATGTTATTTTTTCTGACGATTTTAAATGTTGAATATATAGTTAGAGGAATATCAAAATATAGTGCAATATATGACATATATATATATATATAGAAAAAACTTGATTTGACGAGATGCGAGTAAATTATAAATAAAAGATCTGAAGATCTAATACAGTGAAAGCGCTAGTGCAAAATGTAACGTCTTTCTTCTTTTGTCAAAAATCATTTATATATATATATATATATATATATATATATATATATATTCTTATATTCGTCCACTTCATGAATATACAGAGAAATGCGTATAAAGCTACCTAACAAAAGAATAATAAATTTCAAGAATTGTTCCAATATATCTGATCATAGAGACACGTTACATTAAAAATACAATAAAGCGATTCGGTGTTATCAAAATTATATTAGAAAATGAAAACGACCTGTACTCTCAACTTTGAAAAAAATGCTAATTTGATAACTACATGTAATTTCATTTGTTGTGACTTTTTTTCTGTTCACCAGAATGGATCCTAGACAACTTAATTGTATCTGTTGTATGTGGGTATGTTGGAGGATAAAAATCAACACAAAGATGGCGTATATTGTACAGAACGAGACTCATCACACTAGGGGATAAAGGACGTGGGAAATGGTTGATCATCGCCGAGGACTGTCCAACCCCGTGAGACTTCGATACACATGATTATGGCAGTTTTCTCCCTTCACATCATTTCTTGTTGATCGGAATCCCGCGTGCACGACTTCACGACCATTTACGTGACCTATACGAAACGTAATCAAGTTTGAAAACCAAATTGATAGACATGCGCTTCAAACTAGTATCCAGCTCGCTAGTGTTTCTACGCATGACCAGAAAACTGAAATGACACCTTTGAAACTGCACCTACCGAGCACAAGTTTAGCGGAGGCGATATTTAATGTACGTATGCTTCCTACAGTTCATGTTTGACACGGGTGGATGTCACAGATAGAAGTTTGTGTAAGCAATTGAAATATTTGATGTATGTAATTAAGGTATATATGGATATTGGCATTAGATACTCTTTTTTGAAATTGTTTTATAGTAAAGTCATAACGTATGTATAAGAAATATAAAAAAAATTTGGATTAAAACGAATACACAGATAAACAGAATTCGACGAAGAGCAACCGTTTCTGCATTATTTTAGTCTTATCAGAAAATTAACACCACTCTTACCTTTGTGAGTATTTTCACCGGTTATAAGACGTGTTATGAAAATCGTCGGCTGATTTTCATACATTGCAGCTGAAGAGAGGGAAAGTTACTTAGACTGATAAATTAGTGTTATTTCCCTTGGTTTAATTAATTTCGATAATGTATAAAACTTAATTAAAATGAAAATATATTTAAACTATTTTACCATTATTTCAGAGCTTTCTGATAATACTTCATTGGAAATGTTAATAAGGAGGGAATCGGTCTGCTGTTCTTTATTTATTTCCAAAATGAATTGAGTAGGTCTTACATCTTGCGATGTTTGTAATAATTAATAATGAGTCACTACATGGGAAAACGACGTTTCGGTACACATATATTATTAAAAGATATTTCGGTGTTTTAGAAAGATGTTTTGGTACTATAGAAAGTTTTTCCGATAATTGATATTTTGATGAACATCAGTTTCTGTGTTTGTTATTTTTTCCGACTTTTTCAGCTTTTTCACTTGGGACGATCCATTGACATTCCTGATTATCCCGCTATAATATGAACGATTTATTAATTATTATTATTTCTTTTTATCTATTTATTCACATTATTTATTTAATTATTCAATGGAAAACGAAGGGAAATAACTCCGGAAGATCAGAATTGTGGTTACTGGCGCCGGTTCACTAACTATAATCTGTTGTCAAACTTCCGGTTTATACAGCGAAATGAGCTGGACATCTTTCTACTGTCCTTGTTTTTGTTGTGGAAACAGGACCAATCGTTCCGGTCATGTGCAACTTAAAGAAATACCCACCGTGAAACTAGACATGACGAATATGGGTAAGAATTATGGCAATGATCAAACAAGTACAATGTAAATATTCTCACAGGTAGTTGTCGACGTGACAGCTCCCCCCCCCGTCCCCCCACCTAAATCCTGTAAATATCCTTGGCGCATTTGTTTCTGATCCATTAAGAACCATTTCACGCTAGCAACACTAAATTAACGGATTGCCACCAAATCAATACATTAATTAAATCAAATATGTTCATTTAAAAAAAAAATAACTGATCAGCGAAGTACCAGTGTTTTTTCTAAAAAAAGATATACACAGATCCGACCTCAAGTACGCTTTTATCTAATCACGCCTGAGCCCCGTTTCGATTCCTGGTCGGGCAATCGAATGGACATTTTCCTTGTTCGTTTACAGTTTATTCCATCCAATATCGAAAATGTATATCTCTGAAATGATGATTTACCATACACATTTACATTAATATAATTCTTATGGTTCCTAGCGTTTCGCTTTGTTAGACTCTTTGCTTCCTTCTATAAAGGTGTGCCTGCCAATGGTAAAACTGATATCCTCTTTGTAATTATATAACACGACCCAATTTTTTCAAAAGTGGTCTAGTCTATATTTGAAAGTGTAAGTGTTCTTAAACATGCCACCTTGTCAGATAATCTGTTTCATTGTTTTGAAAATCTCACTCTTGGTATTTCCACATAATTTGAGAGTTCTCTGCACTATTGTTGCTATGTTGTTTCTGATTTGGTTGTGATCAATGCCTGGGAACTATCTATATCTATCATTACTGCTGTGGAAAATAATCATACAAACATATATGTGTTTGCAGGGCTCTTGACCTGCCAGATTTGGGGCCAAATTCCCAATGCAAAATAGTATCTTTTTTTCCCAATTTAGACCCCAAGTTTTCCCAATTCTAAGGAAAACACCATTATTTTTCCCAATTCTTAGGTCCCAAAATGGGGTGTGAGAGCCCTGGTTTGTGTGAAATATATCAGAAAATGGTTTCCACACAAATACATATCAGATTATTAATGTGAATTAATGGAGATTTAAGTTACGATAAACAAGACATTGAATCTGATTTTATTTTTATATTTGTCGTCAGGAAATGATGTCGTGATCGTGAAAAGTGGAAAGCGAATATGTGGAACAGGATCTGCCTTATCAAATGCCCCAATTGCACAAGACAAGGCTTACTTTGAAATAAAACTACAAAGTACAGGTAGGTTACATTAAAATAAAGCCATAAAGTACAAATAGGTGTACATATAGATAAAACTTCATGTACAAATATAGTCTGTATGATGTTTTCAGGTGTATAGAGCAATACAATACAGTCTGTATGATGCTTTAATATGTATGTGATGTTGGCCGTACAAATACAGTCTGTATGATGTTTTCAGGTGTATGGGGTTTTGGCCGTACAAACACAATCTGTATGATGTTTTCAGGTGTATGTGATGTTGGCCGTACAAATACAGTCTGTATGATGTTTTCAGGTGTATGTGATGTTGGCTGTACAAACACAATCTGTATGATGTTTTCAGGTGTATGTGATGTTGGCTGTACAAATACAATCTGTATGATGTTTTCAGGTGTATGTGATGTTGGCCGTACAAACACAATCTGTATGATGTTTTCAGGTGTATGGGGTGTTGGCCGTACAAATACAGTCTGTATGATGTTTTCAGGTGTATGTGATGTTGGCCGTACAAATACAGTCTGTATGATGTTTTCAGGTGTATGGGGTGTTGGCTGTACAAATACAATCTGTATGATGTTTTCAGGTGTATGGGGTGTTGGCCTGGCTACCAAATTATGTAACATGTGCACAGTGCCACTTGGAAACAACAAAGAATCCTGGGTAGTTAGACATGATGGTGTTCTGTTCCACAACAACGAAGAGAAAGGCAAACTGCCTGAGGTGCCACAGGAAGGCGATATTCTGGTAGGTATATCCAGGTGTTACCAAAGGAAGTAGATATTCTTGTAGGTATATCCAGGTGTTACCACAGGAAGTAAATATTCTTGTAGGTATGTCCTGGTGTTACCATAGGAAGTAGATATTTTTGTAGGTATATCCTGGTGGTGCTACAGATAGATTTTCATCCTTTAAGCAGTGTTTTGATACAAATAACTGGATTCATTAGTAAATAAGATTTGTACAAATGCCACATAAAGAATGTTTTTTACTTTCTAAAATATATATGATATAAAATATAGAAATACAGTTAAAGATGTAGGTAAGGATGTTTGTTATGTAGTGTTCCTGTTGTTTTTTTTATCTGACCTTATCATGGGGTGATTTTCATTTTAGGGTCTTACATATGATCATGTGGAGCTGAATTTCTTCCTCAATGGTAAAGCCCTGAACAACCCACTGATGGGAATCAAAGGAACAGTGTTCCCAGTTTTCTACGGTAATTTGAAACCATTCTTATCTTTAATTTCTAACTTCTTACAGCACAGAACCTCTGCTTACAGCACAGTACCTTGTCATGATTATACATCCCACACTCTTCATGCAGCAAAGTGATGGAGTACTGAATTTTTTTGTTTTTTTTTTGTAGTTTTTACTATTTTTACCATTTTTTAGACCTAATCCATTCTACATTTATTTCACTTTAAAGTTTAGATTGACAAATGACAGATAACCAGACATCGGATTTGGCATTTTATATAATAATTCACAAATAAGTGGAGATACAAAGAATCTTTGTATCAAAGGATGGGGAAATTTTGTATCTCTGTATTGCAACTCTGTTGTCAATCTCAATTTCTTCCTCTGCAAGATTTCTCTTTATGTGCAGCATACACAGTGATATGAGAATATATTTTAGCTAAAACAGAGATTTAGTTAATAAGCTGTGAAAATTTCTTTCTCTGGTTTGAAAATATTTACTGTATTTATTTTTCATTTCAGTGGATGAAGGTGCTGTAATTGATGTTCAGTTTGATAGATTTTACCACCAGCCCCCAGACGGTTTTGACAGCATCATGATTGAACAGTCACTGTTATAGTGGTGAAGTGTCATACTCTTCTGTATGTTTGTATGTTCTGCCATGGACACCAGAGGGCAGTGTATTTATACAATGTACTGTATATTTGTATATCCTGTCGCGGACACAGGGGGAGTTGTATGTGTACAATTTTCTATATATTTGTATATCCCGCGTACAGCAGAGGGCAATATATGCACAAAAGCCTCTATATTTGTATATCTTGCCACAGATACTAGAGGGCAGTGCTTGTTCGCAATCCACTATGGGTGATATTTTCTGCTATAGACACCAGAGGGCAGCATATTTAATCAAACCACAGGTCAAATGAAGAGAAAGAACATTACTATATGGATATATGATAGACCATATGAAAAAGCAGATATTGCTGTTTTAATTTTAGCAAAATTTTAAGACAGAGGGAAACTCAAAGGGAGATATCAATGGTATATATGTTATGTAACCTGTCTTTAGAGGCCAGAGGGAATGTGGTCTACAGACAGAAATGTCACTGAAATAGATTTTATATAACCTGTCTATAGAGGCCAGAGGGAATGCGGTCTTCAGACAGAAAGGTTACTAAATAGATTTTATGTAACCTGTCTATAGAGACCAGAGGGAGTGAGGTCTACAGACAGAAATATCACTGAAATAGGTTTTTTATAACCTACCAATAGAGGTCAAAGGAAATATGGTCTTCAGACGAAATATCAGTGAAAAAGATTTTATGGGACCGGTCACTAGAAGCCAGAGGGTGTATGATCTTAATACAGAAATGCCAATGAAATAAATTTTATAGGACCTGTCTAGATGCCAGAGGGAAGATAGTCCTCAGTCTAGGATACAGATTTTAACTTAACTGTTTATAGTTATTATTTATCATCTTTTTGGCCAGTATGGTGAGGGGGTCTTATTGTGGGAGTTTACCAGAGACATTGAGTACCTGGGGAAAACCCATGTGGTCAGACAGGTGACCTCTGACCTTTTCATGTCTGATCAGGGAATCTAGCCCTAGTTGCCAAGGTGATTGGCAGATGCATTACCAATGAGATGTTAAAGTTAGTTAAAGGTACTTGTTTTGACCAAAGAAGTGTTTAAGAAATCTCTGTTGAACTTTTACAGATGAATGACTTATGATAGGCTCTAGTGATAGAGTTTTGTGATAATTAAGTGTGATGTGTTAAGGTGCGACCGTGGGTGAGGATAAAGTAAAGATATTACATGACTTCTATACATCACATCATCAAGTCATTTTTTTTATACATTTATATTAGTTTTTTGTGTAAGGATATCAGGATTTGTGAAACACAGGCCCTTAATCTGATTGAAAGCCCCAAAAACTCTAATCACAAGACAAGTCTTCAGCAACCTATGCTGATCACCTTTTATCTGTTGTCATGCATTGACCATCTGATTTATTGATATTTCAATTTTTTCATCTGAACCAGTTTTGATTAAATTAAAAGTCTGCTTATTACAGATAAAATTGTTTTTGAATTTTAAAAGAACCAAATAATCACGTTCAAAAATACTCAAAATACTTTAAAATTTATAGTAAAAAAGTACTAGAAAGGACCTTAAAAAATTTGTACATCTCTCAAATGGACTAATAACACAAAATTCAGATAGCAGGATTTTGTACAAAATAGATTATCACAAACAGTCTTGTTACCAGAATAACCAGTTCTGATCCTTGTTACAAGGAAAACACAGATTAGATTGCCACATTGTTAAAATATGTCAACGAAATGAGCACCTTGGAAAGTCACAAATTTTTCAATTGGTTATCTCCCTTAGACTGTTTTATCTCTGTTGGCTTTCTGATTCCTTATCAACTTAATGAGGGTTTGAGGTCAACACCGCATGCAGTCTCTGTCACGCTTCATTGTGATTAAATCTGTCGGATGTGAGTTATATTGTTTGCACCTTTTTAATGTTAAATCTCTGAAAATTATTTGTAAATCTCATAGGAAGCTGGAACTCTTTAAACTTAATTTTATATGTAGATGTGTCCACAGACTTAGATATAGATGTATCCTGAGTCCGTGATATGTCACTCTAGTGCAATATTTTAATTATTTTTATGTTTGTGGTAGTGTAATGTGATTTTATCATTATGGAAAGCAGAAATTTAAGTTGAAATTCCTTTCAACTGTTGATGAGAATTTGGAAATGGTTTTAAAATTCAAAATTAATACCAGTCAAGAGTCACAAAAATCAAATTTTTAAGTCCTTTTTTGTGTTTTTATTTTTTATTTTTCTTCTTGAAAAGTCAATTTATTTCGTCCACTTGCTCTTTTTGCCAGTATACAGACAGACCTCGTGAAGACTT
Source organism: Ylistrum balloti (assembly GCF_031769215.1). Taxonomy (NCBI): domain Eukaryota; kingdom Metazoa; phylum Mollusca; class Bivalvia; order Pectinida; family Pectinidae; genus Ylistrum; species Ylistrum balloti. The sequence continues at coordinate 538,817 of NW_026782166.1, read as the reverse complement.
TACAATATAAGGCCATTATGGTACCACTTACAAGCTTTAAAACATACTGCTACTTTGCGATTCAAATGCTTTCTATCCATTAACAGATCTTTCACCATCAGACTGGATTATTGTGTCTGAACACTTGAGTCCAGGTTCTGTTGAATCCGGCTGAAGTATGAAATTATATTCATTTTGTCTGGTTTCTTCACCATATTGACTTAGTTGCTCTGAAATGTACATTGTTTATAAAAAATATACTTATCTGTGAATCTTGTGAAACTGGTTGATGTGAAAATGTCATTTAATTGACAAATAAGACCAGTCTGAAATTTTTATGTTGTTAGTGCTGGAATTAGTCATTTTGATTTTGACTTGCAGACTGATCATTGAAAATTTTTATGTTGTTAGTGCTCATTTTATATGATCTGTATTTGTTTATCATTTCTATTTATGATTTAAATTTTTAGCAAACATCATACATATGTACTGACATAATCAAAACATTGAAGCTTATTATTGCAGTTTCTCCATTCAATTAGTTAAAAATCAGCTCTGTATCACAGTATCAGTGATAATTTTCATGATCTGTTATCTTCTTTATAGTTCAACATTATAAAGGAAAACTCTTGTTTGCATGAACAAAAACATCACCTGTTGATGTAGCTGTATAAGGTGGGATATTAAGGTTCATTGTACAGGAAATATATCTTATGTACTCTACTGATGGGTTTTTGAAAAAAATGGTATTGATTATACGAGGGTGACAGCTTTATAGGACAATTTTAATAACTACAATACTTTATCAATCATCCACAAACATGACAGTGTAAATCATTGTTGCAAATGATGACAAGGTTGTTATTAAAAAATGGTACTTTTGTTTTACTGTTTTTCTCTTTATGTTATACTTCAATATGAAAATTTTCTGGTTTAATCTGCTAATTATTCTCCTGGTAGAAGACCTATGGATGTACGTTTTAAGAAACAAGGACACGATTAATCGTTTCCTTCAAATTAAGAAAGATTTGAATTTAAATTTTTTGGAAAGTTAAAATGAAAAATGATTATCATCAAGAAAATACCAACGTGGCAATCTAATAATAATTTAAACTCAAATTCCATAAAACTACGGCAAATATGAACAAAAGAAAGATTTAAACGGAGAATCCTGAAAAAGGACAATGATAATAAGACCAGGTACTCCGGAAGAGTGAGCGTCTGCTGCTTCATCTACGACACCCTACATTAAACCTTGGTCAATCAAACTTAGAAATGTCACGTTCTCAAATAAGAACAATGTATAAAACTACGGAACCAACAGGCAAACTAACGTGAATTGAATAAGATTTACAAAAGACACACAAGTGAATAGCACCTTTTAATAAAATTTAGAGTTAGACACAGTAGAGCGAAACAATCAATTATGCCGCATTTTACAGCCGTTTCGTCCTTCTAGAACTCGTCAGTGATGCTAAGAGCCTAGTTTTGAAGCCTAGGAGGCGACTGAGGAAAATCCAAAGTGACCAAAAAGAAAGTCAAAATCTAGACGGGGAGGTGCACCAGCCCAATAATTAGATAAATTTCGTAATTTTCATTTAACAGATATTTTAAGAACAACTTCAAGTACACGTGTATATTCTGAAACCGTGCCACTATTCGAATGAATTGAAATGTGGCTTGCGAATAATTTAGACGATCTTGCAGTTGCATGAACGACATAAGTGTTGACACTATGGTGAGCGGTTGAACAAACTTTCGTGTGTCTATGATCCGTTTCTTATCTGAAGGGAAATCAACGGGCAGGCCGATAAGAAATGAAGTAACCCCAGCTAAGTACAGGTAGGACCAATACTATGTGCAATATCATCAGCGGCATTATTTGCTCTAGATCATCTGGCTTGTAAATATGAATTCTTCTCATATAGCAGACCAAATGAATTTCGGCGTCAAAGAGTTTCATTGGTTTGCATAGGTCGTCATATCGATGAACGTTTTGTACGGAAGTCACATTGAGTGAAATGCTTTCGTCGTAATGGCGATACGCAGTGTTGTTATGATGACGTCATAGCTATGTCGTAATTGCGAGGTCATTTAGTTATGATTATGACTATAAGACTCTTTCATATGCGTGTATGTAGGATACAGGCAGAGGCAGAGCCAGAGCCTCGGGTTTCACCATATTTTGTAACCCCTCGGGTGGAATATCCCTATCCTACATACACACATAATGAAAGAGTCTTTTTCTCTCATATCTTTACAAAAAGTTTGGGAAAAGGACTGTCGGTCGGCCATTATCTTCATTTTTTTTCATTTTTTTTATCCGAGGTTTTTATAAAAAACGAACTGGATATTCTTAACGATCATACCCATATTGTGCAAACTTAGTTTGCTGTCAAATTTCAAACCATTTTTCGGTATATTGCAAGATGAATATATTATTCGCAGATGAAAAAAACAAAAATGATCTCTGTGTGATTATATAGTATGTGTAAGTAAACATCCGCGAAAAGAAATTGTTCCGTCAAATACTTCAAAGAAATCAGCAAGGAACGGATTTTCATAATTCAACATATAGGTTTATCATCAACAATCACATATTTGACCATTTTAAGAAATATATCAATGTATCTTTTTACTGTTTTAACATTTGTTCAAAATATTGTGACGCTGACATGACCATGACCATGATTCGACGACGTTTGGGTGGTGGAACATTTGTGATCTTTACGGTGATTTGGCAATTTTCAATGTGAGAACCAGCAAACAAGGATTCGATGCGAGTTTCAGATTGTTTCTGTGATACAAGATTGTAGGTGTTAACTGTGTTTTCTTGTTGTGATGACGATGGTAGACACATTGTGACGTCAGATGTAGGCCTAGTAACTGTTGAAGTTGATGAAATGGTGGCAGAGGATGGTGTTCGGTTTGATGGAATTAATTCGGAGCTTTTTGTGTTTGACAACACATTGGAAATCATGTACCTTTGTCTGTCATTCAGTGTCCTGTAATTATTCAGCGACTGTGTGTTTTTATGACCCGTGACATAAACCTGCAACGTATCGGGTACATGGTTGTCGGTCATTTTTTGTACAAGGGATTTTCAGACGCTGTAAGAGTTGTCTCCCCTGACACAGATTACTCCGCGCACGTGTTTGCCCATGTTAGATAGAATTTTCTGACATAGCTATCTTACATCATGGGCAAACTCTATCCAATATGGCGGGATATGAGAGAAATACTTAGTCTTACTAAGGAAATCAGTATATTGCAATTACGACTTGAAATATTTATGTGCTAACCCGCTTCCGCATTTTTTTATGTAGGACAACGGGGAAATAGAAACTGTCGAAGACTCTTTATGCAGTCTAACAGGGCTTGGATTTGAACAAATTTATTCAATCATCAGTCTGTTATCATGTGGATTCGCCCATGTATTTCTGTGTAAATATCACTAGTGTAATATGCCCTATAGAGTGCATTTCATTGGCTGTGCCAGTCAGAAATCGATTGTGATGTCATAATGTGGCGTTGTGGAGAGAGAGAGAGAGAGAGAGAGAGCAAAACAAAAGTTTAATTTTATGATCCAATCAAAACGTAGCTTTTCAGCCTTTTGGGATGATAAATGATCCTAATTTTGCGCACATGTCATATAAGATTTAAATAATTTCGCTCATCAAAGCTTAAAAGAAAAAAAAACTAAATATTCGTTGCATAAATTTTGATGTGAAATGTTTTAAGATCCTGTACACAATAGTGACGTGACATTGTTGATAGACAGTCACGAAGTTTGTTTGTTGACACGAAAGAAAATGTGTTTTTTTCCCCTATCCGATTTCAGCTAATTATGACGGCCGACACACGAGATGACAGAATTCCCGTGGATAGGGGATGGGCATGGATTGTACTAGCCGGTAAGGTTTACATGTCACGCAATAAAACAGACAGTATATAGTCTTTCAAAGAATTATCACAGCAAAATATATTAACAAAAGTGGAAAATCTTATGTAACTCAGTCCTATATTTTTATTTTTATTTTCAACTCGGTGGGTATGTCGTGCTGTTAATTTCAATAAATTCAGAATGACCTATTGACAGTGTGTTTCAACGGTTGTCGTCCGCCGTGCTTCATTCGTTGTAAACTTTTCACACTCTAAACTTCTCACATGACCAAGTGTTGGGAATCCCGACATGGTTCTGACCTGGTGCCGCTATTTTTTGATGCGGTGTGAAATCAAATCTGGCCGCTATCTTGAAAACCATTTTCGAATTACTCCTGTTCAACTGGTTCTGTTTGGATGGGATGGTGGTGCCATTGAGCTGATAATTGGTAGGATGGTGGTGCCATTGAGCTGATAATTGGTGGGATGGTGGTGCTGATTATTGCGGGGAACGTTAAGGAAAAGAAGGATACAGAAGTTAATGAGGTTTCTCATGAAACATAACCACATCTTAGGCCATTTCGTTACATGATTGTGCAAACATAATTATCCTGAATAACAATGATTTTAAATGTCTTCTCAAGCTCTTAAGCGTACCAGCATCTGTATATTCATAAAAAAAGTTGATGGTATCACTGTTGTGGCTCTTTGATTTCGGAAAAAAACTGTTAGCGTTCATTTTCTGATTTAAGCATTAGCTTAGTATTTCAGCCTAGGTCACCCAATACCCGAAATAGATTATAATACCACGAGGAAATCGGTGTTAAGCTTATCTTTAGCTGTTGATGGGGACACCCTTGTCACACCGACAAATTCAGTTGACGAGTAAGATGTAAAACTGATTTTGTGTCTATACGCTAACACGTCGAGATGTTTATATCAAAACACAATATTATCTATATTGCGACAAATGGGTTGACAATCCTTTCGTGGAGAAACGTATTCTATGAGATGCACCAGAAGGTTCAGTTTAACATAAGTCCATTATTTTCAGGTTCGCTGATGATATCAACAATAAATGTAGGAACGGAGAAATCGTACGGAATCTTCTTCATTGAATTTCTTCGGACCTTCAAGGGCACTGTGTTCATGACTGTGATGATAAACACTATGTTGACTGTGGTTTACTGTGTAACAGGTACGCTTAAAACTAATCATGTTCTATAAAAATTAAGATAAACACCATGCCGACTCTGGTGTACTGAGTCAGGGGTACGCTTGATACTTGTCATGTTCTATAACAGTTGATATAAACGTTTATAGTGAAATAATTCAAGCAAGACACTATATACTCGTAATGGTTTATTAATAGTTATTCATAAACACACTTCACTTTTGTGTCCTTATAAAAATATTTTAATATCCAGCGTCATCACTATTACTGGTTGGCTTCACACGGCTGAGTATCAGGACGTTTGTGTTTGTGGGTATAACCCTCTCTGCCGTTGGTTACGGTATCAGCAGCTTTGCAACCGGACTGGAATTCCTGATAGCGTCACAAAGCATCCTCATAGGTAGGCTTGTGAGAGATAAATTCCAAATGTTCTGTAAACGACCAGCGCCATAAAACTACATACTGACAAAACGATATTTTCATCCATTTTTGAAAATAAATAATATTCTATTATGGAATCAAAGGCCCTCTATCTATATTTTAAGGTGTATTTTTGGGACAAATGTGGCTGCCCAAAGTTGCCTCAGGGATTTCAACTTTCTCAATGGTCTCCATGCAAATCTTATTCAAATTTTCCCATTGAGTGTGATCTAGGATTTGGTAGATAATTTTATTTACCCGAAGGTGTATATCTAATGGATTGTTACTTTTAACTTCAGGTATTCTTTCTAGTGTGTTTTGTACGTAAATACGTTGATTACCATGTAACCCTGATAAATACTCCACTAAATAGATAAATGTAACTGCAACATACGGCTCGGCTAGGGAGAAATTCTAGTTAGCCTGATCGGGTGAGTGTAAGGCTAACCAGCCAAAGCTCTCGCGTTTGATCCATTGCGGAGGCATTTAAACAAGCAGTGTTACACTGGCGCCCATGTGTTGAGGGAATAATATTTGGCGATCCTTTCAATATCGCTGTAATTCCTCGAAGTGCGAGGACGGGTGTTTTTCTGGAGGTGGAGTACTTTTACGCTGGTAAAATACTAGCTGCAATAAATAGCCCGGTTTGAGAGAACTTCTCTTTAGCTCGATCGATTGGGCGTAAGACTCGTAAGCCAGAGATACACTGTCTCGATTCAAAGAAAAGTACAGTCGAAACTCGTTATCTCGAAATTTAAGGGACTGTGAAAATATTTCGACTTATCCGAATTTCGACTCAAACCAAGTGTATAAATAAGGTTGACGATATCAGTTTCCTTATATTGAATACAGTTGTACAAAGCAGGGCTACGATAGCATGCAAGCAGCGTAATCTTATCTGTATTTTTTAAATGGCAGTAAATAAACAAATAAATTTAATTCTACTTTCTCCTTTTATTGTTTACTCATCCAAGCAACAAAAAATGTAATAACAACTCCAATCAAATGCATTTGTATTCACGTCGTTCCGTCCCGCGCACGTGTACAATACCCTTACCGACCAAACACATATACATAAAATTTACGGAACAATAAAACGAAATTAAAAATTGCTTTTGATACCCTTACAAAATAACGATGTATAAAGCAACAGATTATATCAATATGATTTACTAAGAATAAATAAACATATGAAAATCGCTGAGCTGGAAAGTCTCTACCTGTTAAAGAAAAATTGTACAAGCGCTAGTCTTAACAAATCACACACAGATATAGACTCTGTCCATGAAAAATATTTTCCGCCCTGCATTGTCCAAACACTAAACCTAAAAAAGTTCCGATCACTGTTCTTTAAACAAGCTTAAAATTAGTTTCTCTCTGAATTGTGGGGATCCGATTTCGTCAAAAAGTTTGTGCAGGTTTGATGGTGTCGTTTTTATCAATCCTGAATATGCACGCAACCAAGTTAAATGTTTTCATGTTTTGTGAAAACGCGCTGCATTTTAACGTACATGTAAGTCACTGCTATAGAATGGTGACACAAGAGAAGCCAAACTTTAATTAGATAATTAGACTAGTAATTTATCGCCAGAGACCATTTTTTGTTGTGTATACCATGCGCTGATATGCCGCAATTAGACGCGTTACGTAGAGGTGACTTTCTACTTTGTGTAGGTAAGGATTGATTTCGTCAAAAGACGTGCCGATGTTTTAGTAAAAATTACTTTCAAGACAAAGAGTGAGTTGTTGTTTACAATGAAGGGACTGAAAAATCGCTTCGACTCAACCGAAATTTCGACTCAATCAAGTTTGAGTCATCCGAACTAAAATTACAAAGATATAGAAGGAGAAAAATCGGGACTTGAAAATTATTTCGACTTAAACGGAATTTCGACTCAATCGATTTCGAGACAACGGGTTTCAATTGTATAGTATTATTCATAGCGTCAAATACATTATTTTATTTCAGGAGCTGGTAACGCATTGCATAATCCACCGATATTCATCCTTCTGGGAGAATATTTTGAGAAGAAAAAAGGTCTGGCGAATGGTGTATTTATAGCGGGGAATTCCCTCGGAGGAATCCTCATGCCGCCATTATATAGATATGTCTTTGACCAGTATGGACTCCGTGGTGGACTTATAATCACGGCTGGTATCACATTAAATTCTTTGGTGGCAGCAGCTTTGTTGCGTCCGACAGACTTCTACACTAAAAACGGTACAGAATTATTACATGGAAATGGTTATGTAGATAAGGACGCTATTAGTAATACAGACAATACACGGGCAACTAATGCAGAGATGTGCTTGGAAGACAGGACCGATTCTGATACCGCATGTCCATTCATTTCTACCGACAGAAGTCCCATCCATGACAAAGCACACAATGTGGATGTTATCGTGGATAAGATATCTCGTTCTAGCATCGTCAGATACCTAAGTACCGGCGATATTACGTCAATGTCTAGTCTGACAGAAAGTATAGATCGACATATCACCAACACGGAAGACGACCAATTCAGTACAGGGGGTCTATTATTTCGATGTAAGAGTAAAATCGATTGTTCATTGTTGAAAAATAGTCTATTTATTTTGTTTCTCGCCATTTATTGCTTTGGAAATGTAGCTATAATGTGTGCTCATATTTACATACCAACGTACGCCAGAGATATCGGGATCGAGGATCAAAGTATAGCAATCCTCGTCTCCATTACCAGTGTCACCGACTTCGTCGGACGCATCCTAGCGGGCTTCCTAGCAGATAAGCCGTCAATAAGTCCACATATGGTCGTCATAATCTCACAGGTGAGTCCTCGAAGAACCTAGAGAACCCACAGGTGAGTCTTAACAGAACCAAGGGAACGCACAGGTGAGTCCTCAAAGAACCACGGAAACGCACAGGTGAGTCCTCAAAGAACCCGGGGAACGCGCAGAGGAGTCTTCACAGAACCAAGAGAGCGCACAGGTGAGTCTTAACAGAACAAAGGGAGCGCACAGGTGAGTCATCACAGATCAAAGGGGAACGCAGAGGTGAGTCTTCACAAAACCTGGGAAGGGCACAGGTGAGACTTAACAGAACCAGGGGAGCGCAGTGGTGAGACTTAACAGAACCAGGGGAGCGCAGTGGTGAGTCTTCACAGAACCACGGGAGCGCAGTTGTGAGTCTTCACAGAACCAGGGGAGCGCACAGGTGAGACTTAACAGAACCAGGGGAGTGCACAGGTGAGACTTAACAAAACCAGGGGAGCGCACAGGTGAGACTTAACAGAATCAGGGGAGCGCACAGGTGAGTCTTCACTAATCTTAGCATCAGATAATGTCGACACTACTTTTCAGTATGTACATATTTTGTCGATAATGTATAGGGATTTGAATAGTTCCATTACTATCTATTTCATTCGTCAATCAAAGTACCCTTTTCCCCTTTAGGTTGTTGTTGGCACTGTCTTGCAGTTTACAGTATATTACACCTCGTTCTGGCGGCTGGTCATTTTTGTCGCCATATTTGGTTCTACGGCCGGTATGATAGCCGCCTTGTTCCCGCCAATGATGATCGAGATTGTGGGAATGAAGAGATACCGTAGCGCCATGGCCATTTTTATCATCTGTGTGTGTCTGTTTAATGGACTCGCTTTACCAATTCTAGGTAAGATGTAGGATATATACAAACTGATTGATAATTAAAAATAGATTATCTGACCTTGAGGGTCACTGTGAGGTATAGCCAGTGTTCCGTCCCCGTGTGAAGTCTTTTCACATTTTCAACTTCAGCTCAATTCCTTCCATTGAGATTTAGTTGAAACTTTCCCGTAATGATAGAAAAATAATCTTGGCCAGGTTTAGAAACTATAGAAAACATATTTTAAACTGCTGAAGTGTAACTCGTGCAATTGAGTCACAAATCGGCTATGGTGTAAAGGGATGGATGCCGACAATAAGTTATTTTTCAGTTTGATCAGGAGTTAGATATGGCAGTTACGGTGACTGTTTTTAATATGATTGCGTCATCACATGTTTTTCCCTGGGTAACAATAAATTCAAACTTCTAAAGTTCGAGCCGTTGGATTTACCTGAAATCCGGAATGATTCCGAGACGACCCTGATCAAGTGTTAATATTTTGAGGGTTCGTCTTTACTTCAAAATAATTGTCATGGCAGCTAATTGGAAATAAACAAATAAATTAATTAATAAATCCTGTTACATAATGGCCGTTGCGTTAATATTTCAGGATATCATTTTACAAGGGGTTGTTATTGTTGGACATCTTTGATAAATTAATCGTTTGATAGAATGACCGTTAAGGGCAAATGACCTCTGGTCCAATACTTGTGTCCGTACACTTGACATTTGTGCAGCATCAGTATCTTATATAACTTCACTTGTGTTGTGTTAACTACATTTGAAACATATCTATGTATTGATATGAGAGTTTATCCTCATTTAAAACTGGACATGACGTCATCCTGTCGGCACATCCATATCTGAAGTCTGTAGATTACATATATTTCAGGTTACTTCCGTGACATCACCGACACTTTCCACGTCACCTTCCATGTAATGGGAGCCTCGTCGTTCATAGCTATTGGTCTTCTGGTGATATTTCACGTCATCACAAAGAAAAAGGAACGCAAGAACGAAATGGACACGCAGAAAAACTAAAGATATAGACAGTTCAGTGTAAAACCTGTTACCTCATAAACTGTCAATTGGCAATATTTCAGCTACAGTAGCTAGTTTGTTTTTGATTTTTGGCAAGTAAAATTTCCCACATTTCTCAGTTCAGATCTGCTATGCTAAGATTTAAATACGTTGGAACATACCAATATCTTCCATCTTGAATCACTGAATCTTCCAATTCAGTGTAAAAACCTGTTACCTTATAAACTGTCCACTGGCAATCTTTCAGCTACAGTAGCTAGTTTGTTTTGTTTGTTTTTTTTTTTTGCAAGTGAAATTTCCTCACGTTTCTCAGATCGCATCTACTACTAAGTTTTAAATACATTGGAAAATAACAACATCCTCCATTGATGCATGGATAATTTTATATGAATCAATGCACAATGCAGTGATATCGACTGGAATAAAAAAACCAAATCTAAGCACATGGTGAATTGAATATGTACTCCTATTTATTATTTAGGTCGTTAGTGCATAGTTTTATGAAGAACTGAACATTGGCATTGTTTTTTGATACTTGATTTAAACGCTGGTGTCGATGGTTTACGAGAGACGAATTCTCATGATTAGTAGAAAGAAAAAGAAAAATAGATAAATAAAAACATACTCCTTTTAAAACGTTATCAAAATGAAATTTGAGTAAACATTACCCTTAGACAATAATTGAAAAAATCCTCAAAATGGCCTGAACTAGAAACTAAATTCAAGCTTAGGTAATGTATTGGGTTGATAAATTGGATTAATGATAATAAATATTTGTTTGGATTATCAAAGTTGGTCATTGCTGTAGAAAATGTCCCTTTTCCAACTGAAATGAACAAAGCAGCTTGTCTACACCCCTAACTATATTACTATATTCCAATGACTGAAAAATACCACTTTACATAATTAATGAAGCGAATCCGATCGAACTTGTTCGACTAAACAGGATACATGTCAATTAGGCAGCTATATCTAGCCTTCCCATAATTCTTTGCAATATTTACGATGAAATAGAATCCAAATCACCGTGTCACTAATCCGATATTTTGGCATACGTTTCCTTGATCTAGCCTCGTTTTCGATACACATACACAAGCTGGTCACTCGCTCGTCTAATACGGCCATGAAAACGAGAAACATGGAACAGAAATCAGGAAGCAAAGTTTTTTTATGTGAAAAAGTTGAAAGTGCGCCTATCTTTTCCCATACGGGCGGTAATTACCTTTAAAAATTAATATTTAAGCAAGATATAATTTCCGTCATGACCGACACGAGAACAGAATTTATAAACAAGGAACTCATTTAGAGGACCTGATCATTGCAAGGAAATCAAGCTTTATCCCGTCTGGAACATCTTCCTAATTTGAAGCAATATTCGCTCGAGTTTTCAAAGCTACTAATATTACATCATAGATTTCTTATCATTCAGTAACTCTGGAGACAGGAAGACTTTAATAACTATCATGCATATCCTGTGTTTGTTTTGTAAAACAGCACAAGAGAATACCAACCCGAAAGATAATCTTAATTCAAACCCAAAACCGATAACAAGAAATTTAAAACATACGAGATCAGTTAACACGGATTTCTTCGTAAAAGGACCACTGAAATAACACAGCAAGCGCTGAAACGGTAAGCATCTTCTGTTCAATCAATATTCGCCATGAAAATCCGAGTCGATCCAAATAATATCACGTTCTCAAAGAGGGAACAGGAATGATAACGAAAGAAACAGCTTTGTTAGCGAGTATTTTATTTATAGCCATGTAGCATTCGCAATTAAATCACAATGGCGACTATGAAACATTTTCAGTATGGTTTGAAGATTTCTAATAAGTTTTTGATACATTTCACTGAAATCGATCTATTTATAACTAAAACTCTCATATCAGTTAACTTTGCGTGAAAACACTATGTTAAAAAATATCGGAAAAATGTTACTATGTTGTGCAATATTCTTATATGGTATAGCAGGTGCTGATTGTCTAAAAACACAAATATCAACAAGACTCACAAATAGGGCAACACCTGTTTAATATGCTAAATACTTTTTAATGAAGATGCGTACAAATTAAGAACACGTGGTTAGAAACATTTATTTTGCTTGTTTATTTTTTGTTTTGGTTTTGTTTTTGTTGTCATTGTGTATTTTATTATTATTTTGTTTGTTTCTTATTTCTCTTGGTTTTGTTTATTTTTGTTTGCTGAATATAGGATCGAACATTCCAAATCCTTATATCAGCACTGATGTGAGTGGTAGAACATCCTCTGATAACGATTTACCACATTACATTACTTCTGTGATCACTAGTTTTAAACGTCGAGATGGACGTCGCCATATATCAACCATTCATCTCCAATATCGTAAAATCTCGTAATACACATTGTACAACTACATGTTAAACAAGATACATGTACACTCACAGCGACATTGTAGTATATATACAGTATAATATCATAGAGACACCTGCTCTTAAAGAAATTGAGTTATCATTCATATAACTTCGATCAAATTAGTCTGAGTTTTTTTTCAATCTGGCGAGGTGGAAAAGGATTTCATAAAATGGAAACAAAGGTAAGTTTCTGTTTATCACATCATGGGTGTTTTTGCAATCATGCGTGAAATCATCACTTTATACCAGACATTGATGTTCTAATACCAGATATTAATGATTCGTGAAATCATTACTTTATACCACTGTCACAATGTATAAATTTTTACATTGCAACTGCCTATCACGCTCTTTTGGTGACATCACAATGCATATTATGACGTCAAAATGGAGACAGTTGAACCTTTCAGCCAATCACAGCTCCGCTAGGTCATATAACACAAGTGTAATGATTCATCTGATGAGTGTTACTACACGGATAACAGGGAAGTAAAGTGATAAACAACATGTTAGTCTGGATATATCATTTACATCATTTGATAAAGAGAGATTTCTTAAACCATTAAAAAAAAAAAAATAAAAAAAAAAAAAAAACAAAACAAAAACAAAAAACAAAAATAAAAAATTAAAATAAAAAACAGCCTCCCCACAAAACAAAAAGATACCTTATGCACATCTTGTAAGAACAGCTATGAGCCATATTCCAACGGAAGTAGTAGAGTGGCGCAATTGTCCCAGTGTAAATTATTAAATGGATGTTTTATAAAGTTTTCACAAATACAAATATCATGTAAAATCTCATCTAGCTATATCAAAAGTATTCTCACATTTAAAGCACGTTTAGATAAAAGTTAGGGAGGTTAGCAAACATCACGCATTAACAATTAGCAAAGGTAGTGACAAAAGAGTATACTCTGGTGCAAAATTAATTGTCGTAAGATTTTAATTAGAAGTACAAACGTTGTGGTTGGTAACTTTCACCTAGAGATTATGTTATGTTAATGTTCAAATACCAGATATTGATGTTCATATACCAGATGTTAATGTTCAAATTCTAGATGTTAATGTTCAAAATTTTAATGTTCAAATTCTAGATGTTAATGTTCAAAATTTTAATGTTCAAATTCTAGATGTTAATGTTCAAATTCTAGATGTTAATGTTCAAAATTTTAATGTTCAAATTCTAGATGTTAATGTTCAAAATTTTAATGTTCAAATTCTAGATGTTAATGTTCAAATACCAGATGATAATGTTCAAATATCAAAACATTAACGGCCCCATCTATCGTTTCCTTGCAATGTTGCTATAATATATAATGTCATAACTTGTCATGTATTGCACGTGTATATGTAACATGTAAATATGTTAATTCATCGACAATGACAGATGGGTAAGGTGTAAAGTGTTCTCGTCGTAGTTACAAATACAACTCAATCTATATATAGACAAGTTACAAGTTACATTTTACGGAAGGGCCGGTCTCTGTGGAAAGTCATACAGTTACATTTTACGGAAGGGCCGGTCTCTGTGGAAAGTCATACAGTTACATTTTACGGGAGGCCGGTCTCTGTGGAAAGGTCACAGTGTTAGGTCGTTTGTTTCAAAATTGGGTTAGAATATGCAAGAAATCTTTTCTCTGTGGTCAGGTTACAACAGCTGTCGATTGAAATATCTGACTGTATGCTGCAGGACCCAACAGACAGAACACGGAGTCGGGCGATGTCGTTAAAATTCCTCGGTGTATTCAACAGGAAGGCCGGTCTCAATTGACTGGTTACAGGCCCGAATCAGTCGCATCGTCTCGATAGTGTGATCCTTTGTCACACTCAACTCCGCTTTTCCTGTTGGTGATAAATATATATAAATTGATTCTATCTTCAGAAAACGACCGGCAAATAGGTCAGTATTTAAAATAAAGGAAAATGAGCATAGTTTGCTTTGTTTTTTCTCCACAGTTTTACATGTGTGAAAGATTAAAGGGATAAAGGGGAAATCTGTTATGTACCAGGAGTTGATTTGATTGACAATTCACGAGTGAGAATTGTAAAAGGACTGTTTAAGTTAGGCTGGTGTTTCATTTGGCTACTCTTGGCTCATTTTGATAATCTTTATAGGATAAAGCCTTATTTGTAAAGTATAAAAGTAGTAATATTAACTTCAATTAAAGCTATCTCATCCCATGCAATAGTACAGTCAACAAGCATGTAGTTTAAACGGGAATATCTCAGAGTCCCGCCCTGATATGTACAAGGTGACAGATTTAAGGGAATATCTCTCATGTAAAGAAACTATTTCCGGTTGAGGACTTGAATAGTGATACCCAACAGTTAAGGGCCATAGTGTAGTTGTATCGTACAATTGTTCACCACTGACACACTACCTTGAAGGACGTCTAGAAAATGTTCGAGTTCGTTGCTGTAAGCTTGGCCATATCTGTTGGTGAAATGGTCATAGATGCGAGGTTCTGTGGTCTCTTGATGTCCAGCCTCGGTTACTTGGTCACTGTTACGATTTCCTACTGAAAGCAAACCTTCTTCACAAAGAACCTGAAATGCGGGTGCATTCAATGTGTTATGAACGCAAGTCGGAAATACACTATAACATATATCTATATGTGCGGCTATGACAAGTGAAAAATTTTAATCATGTACCATCTTGTGATTATGATATGAAACTTGTGATTTATACTAAAAAATATGCATAAATAATTCAACTCTTGCTATATATATTGTAAAACTATTTTTTAATTAGCATACCTGGTCCCAAGAACGAATCAACCTATGTGCCTTGGCGTAGCGTCCGCCGTCCGTCTGTCAACATTTTTTAAACCAATGCTACTCGTCCAGAACAACTGATTGAAATTTGGCTAGATTTGGTCACAAGCATCTTTGGGGGGAGGAGAACCATGTTAATCATATGGTGATGGTGGTAGACAGGGGAAGGAAGGGGACATATATGGCGATGATGGTGGTAAGGGGGATGGACGACAATTCTACTTGAATGGATGGGCCTCGAAACGGGGAATTAAATATACTCTTCAACATCTTTCGCATTCATTGGAAATACTCAAGACAACATTGGTAAGTATTTAAGCACCTATGATTTTATTAATTATCCTTGAATGTTATTACCTCAAGTCTTTGATCGTAGCCATAAGGTGCTAGTCTGCCATTGTCTATGAGGCTGAGGGTTCCATTCTCGTGTTTGATGGTGACGAGGACCTGGTCCATGTCAGGAATAGAAGCTAGTTCTGGTTTGAAGTTCATTCCTTGCACATATATTGTCTTTGGTTTAGAACCACCCAACCATAGCACATAACTTAAGTCATGGATGGTTGAATCTGCAATTATTCCACCTGAAATGAACATGACAACCTTCAGAAATTTGAATCTCAATTCAAGTAAGTAAGATGGTATCTAGGTTTTTGAAATAATACTTCTGTACGGCGTCATAGTCAGCAAAGCATGACCTGTATCAGCTAGAGACATCTTTTGGTTTGAATTGAGTTTATAGTACACTTTGCCGTTTATTTGAAAGTTAAAGTTGGTTTTATAATCTCAGCTTTTGGATTCTCAAATGTTAGACCCCTAGCATCACGGAATATTCATAGATGAATGAAACACGATGTTTGATTCCCTGTTTTTTGAAAAAGTCTGTGTCTAAAGCTGTATCAAAGTGTTCTATAACTTTTGTAGTCTTTATAGTGAACACATGCGCTGGCCTCGATTAAAAATATATTTGATAATTTTTTTATTGGTTAAGAGCATCAATCGTGTTATATTTTATTTTATGTGTATTTGCTACTTTCTCTGAGAACTGCTAGACTTTTGTTTTTGTGTATTTTAATAAATCCGGATTTTTGTGACAGTTACTGGCTCTTGAAATTACTCTTGTCCAATATGGCGGTTGTATTTACCTGACGTTTTTAGGTAAGAGAGAGGCGGTAGACATAGGTCACGACTTGTCACCTTGATCAATCGAACTCGTCCCAATTTCCCAGATTTTATTCTGTCGTACACGGTTCTGAAGCTGGGGTCGAATTGCCTTTAAAATATAAGAGTATTCTTCCCGGTAATGTTTTCTGGTATTTGGGTAAATTTTATGTATAACCCCAGAATCCGAAGCTGACATTGTCTCGCCGCCACATTGGCTTTCTACATCAGCTAAAACAAATCTGACACGAGTGTACATATACTACACTTCACTTACCACATCTTCCAACAGCCATCTGAAAACGAGTTATTCGAAAGCTGCAAACCGCAAGATGATTGGTTTGGTTATAGATAATAGGGAATGTCCGCAACCTTTTCAGGTGACTATGCATACCTAAAAAGTACGAATGAATTGGAATATTATGGGAATGTATGTAAAACTTTTGTGTCAAAGATATTCACAGGTATAGCGTCAAAATAGACTCTCAGAATGACCTGAGATCGGGGCAATGCGAGTCTGCATTCTTTTCCATTCATTTCATGAAAAGTGAAAATAATATTGTTATTTGAAAACAGCGTATGATTTCTTAATAAAGAAAATTTTGTATGCAAATTACGAAATAATCTATGTGAATATATTTTACCTGTGAAATGCGCAGAAAAGAGGAAGTTTTTTTGCCTCCGCGAGCTCGTAGCATTTCCTGGTGGATTCTTCAGTAATGGTGACCGGTTTTTCACAAAAAACTGCTTTGTCTACAACCCGGATATAGATATCAGAAATATAGTAAACAATGGGAGAACATGTCAACACGTGATACTAGGGCGAACCAAGGGACAGATAAGCACTAAAGTCATCAGGGAAAACAGAACCAGGTATGACATTACCTGCATTGAGTGAGTCGTGAATTATCTGGTCGTGTGTCGTTGATGGGGAACAGATAAGCGTGGCATGAACTCTGTAAAAAGATAAACATTCTGTTTTATCGTAAAAATGATTTTATAAAAATTTAATGGGAACTGGCCAACAAACTGAACTTTCTCTGTAGGGAATTTGTAAAGAAGTAATCTTATATTTTTCATTCAGCTTATTTTGAGTACTGATGATTCCATAAATTGGCAGCTTGGACCCCTTTTATAAGATATTTAAGTTCAAAGATTACATAAAAAATTAGGTTTTTATAAGTTTTTCCTTTCCTGTTTAAAAGCATCAAAGTAAGAAATTGACAACATATCCGCTAAATATGAAATCTTTGGTATCGAAACCTGATGACGAGAATGCCAATTTGATGAGATAACCTGCGAAATACGAAAATTTTTGAAATGATGTCGCTTACTCGGGGTCTGCATAAACCTCGGCCACTTTGTCAGGAGTAGTGCATCGTGCGTTGAGATTCAGATCTTGCGCAAACTTCTGGGCATCTTCCAGGCGATTTCGGATGATCCATTTCACAGAGGCTCTTGGTGACAAAATGGCGTTCTTGGCATGGACTAATCCTAAGACATTCAAAGGAGAAAAGATCATTCACACGAACCACTTTTACTGTCAATTTACATCAAGGAAGCAATGTCGATATATTTGGTCCTACCTTGAAATTTGTGGTAAGTGATATGCAATGTTTTCACCCCAAACAATATTAAGCTAAATTCAGTATCGCTTTGCCTCGTTTTTCGTCCATTACAACTGTACTCAGAATGCATGTTTTCGAGAATTATTGATAACATAAATATATTAACGCCTGCGTGCATCGAACTGATGTGGAAACCAAATAAATTATTAACTTCATCTAGGAATCAAATCGGATGATTTTTGAAATTAAGAATTTTGTTAGTTTAATGGAATGAGACCTGGACAAAATACGTTATGGGGACGATGTACAACACAGGGTAGTCAATCCTTGTTTATAATTCAGACTGTAAGAGGGAGTTAGTCAGTCTGTTTGTAGTAGACTGTGACTTACAAGGGAGATAGTCAGTCTCTGTTGATAGCACAGACTGAAGGAGGGAGTTAGTCAGTCTGTTTGTAGTAGACTGTGACTTACAAGGGAGGTAATTAGTCTTTGTTTATAATTCAGACTGTAGGAAGGAGTTAGTCAGTCTGTGTGAAGTAGACTGTGACTTACAAGGGAGATAGTCAGTCTCTGTTGATAGCACAGATTGAAGGAGGGAGTTAGTCAGTCTGTTTGTAGTGGACTGTGACTTACAAGGGAGGTAATTAGTCTTTGTTTATAATTTAGACTGTAAGAGGGAGTTAGTCAGTCTGTTTGTAGTAGACTGAATTACAAGGGAGGTAATCAGTCTTTGTTTATAATTCAGACTGTAGGAAGGAGTTAGTCAGTCTGTGTGAAGTAGACTGTGACTTACAAGGGAGATAGTCAGTCTCTGTTGATAGCACAGACTGAAGGAGTTAGTTAGTCAGTCTGTTTGTAGTAGACTGTGCCTTACAAGGGAGGTAATTAGTCTTTGTTTATAATTTAGACTGTAAGAGGGAGTTAGTCAGTCTGTTTGTAGTAGACTGAATTACAAGGGAGGTGATCAGTCTTTGTTTATAATTCAGACTGTAGGAAGGAGTTAGTCAGTCTGTGTGAAGTAGACTGTGACTTACAAGGGAGATAGTCAGTCTCTGTTGATAGTACAGACTGAAGGAGTTAGTTAGTCAGTCTGTTTGTAGTAGACTGACAAGGGAGGTAATCAGTCTCTGTTGATAGTACAGACTGAAGGAGTTAGTTAGTCAGTCTGTTTGTAGTAGACTGACAAGGGAGATAGTCAGTCTCTGTTGATAGTACAGACTGTAGGAGGGAGTTAGTCAGTCTGTTTGTAGTAGACTGACAAGGGAGATAGTCAGTCTCTGTTGATAGTACAGACTGAAGGAGTTAGTTAGTCAGTCTGTTTGTAGTAGACTGACAAGGGAGGTAATCAGTCGCTGTTGATAGTACAGACTGTAGGAGGGACTTAATCAATCTCCATTGGTGACGGAGACTTTTGTTTGTGAGTAAGAAAGCAGATAGAAAGTCGACATTTATGGCGGATGTTTTTTGTCTGATGTTTAGAAGGAAATTAGCAGTCATCTCTATTAATGGTGATGATTTTTATCTGTGGTATTGAAGAGAGTTTGCAAATCTTCGTTTCAGTGTTGTTTTTTTCTGGGAGAGGAGTTAGCAAGTCGTTTAATAATGCAGCGTGTGGTTACTATGGGAGTTAGCCAATCTCCTTTGGTGATGAAAATTTCTTGTCTGGGGTTTGGTATATTCATGTACTTACCCATATTCCCCAAGCCGAAAAAAGCCAGTCCTATCCTAGAAGCCATCTTGATTAAGATAGGAGTCTGTTGCTCTTAACAGAAATTAACAGGTATTAAGTGTACGGTTGCGACAGGATGGCTGGAAAATATAAGTCTTAGCACTATTTTAGCATTGAAACTGTGTCAGTGACGCAAATCTATATCTCATATTCATATCTCTAGTATTCCGTTATCTAAAACAATGCTTTGTTAGTGACTGTTATACCACTGTCTGTACCTGTGTCAGTGACTGTTATACCACTGTCTGTATCTGTGTCAGTGACTGTTATACTACTGTCTGTACCTGTGCCAGTGACGTGAAGTTATACCACTGTCTGTACCTGTGTCTGTGACGTGAAGTTATACTACTGTCTGTACCTATGTCAGTGACTGTTATACTACTGTCTGTACCTGTGTCAGTGACGTTAAGTTATACCACTGTCTGTATCTGTGTCAGTGACTGTTATACTACTGTCTGTACCTGTGTCAGTGACGTGAAGTTATACCACTGTCTGTACCTGTGTCAGTGACGTTGAGTTATACCACTGTCTGTACCTGTGTCTGTGACGTGAAGTTATATTACTGTCTGTACCTGTGTCAGTGACTGTTATACTACTGTCTGTACCTGTGTCAGTGACGTAAAGTTATACTACTGTCTGTACCTGTGTCAGTGACGTTAAGTTATACTACTGTCTGTACCTGTGTCAGTGACGTTAAGTTATACCACTGTCTGTACCTGTGTCAGTGACGTTAAGTTATACTACTGTCTGTACCTGTGTCAGTGACTGTTATACTACTGTCTGTACCTGTGTCAGTGACGTGAAGTTATACCACTGTCTGTACCTGTGTCACTGACGTTAAGTTATACCACTGTCTGTACCTGTGTCTGTGACGTGAAGTTATACTTCTGTCTGTACCTGTGTCAGTGACGTTAAGTTATACCACTGTCTGTACCTGTGTCAGTGACGTAAAGTTATACTACTGTCTGTATCTGTGTCAGTGACTGTTATACTACTGTCTGTACTTGTGTCAGTGACGTACAGTTATACTACTGTCTGTACCTGTGTCAGTGACTGTTATACTACTGTCTGTATCTGTGTCATTGACGTTAAGTTCTACCACTGTCTGTACCTGTGTCAGTGACGTGAAATTATACCACTGTCTGTACTTGTGTCAGTGACTGTTATATCACTGTCTGTACTTGTGTCAGTGACGTACAGTTATACTACTGTCTGTACCTGTGTCAGTGACTGTCTGTACTTGTTTCAGTGACGTAAAGTTATACTACTGTCTGTACCTGTGTCAGTGACGTGAAGTTATACTACTGTCTGTACCTGTGTCAGTGACTGTTATACTACTGTCTGTACCTGTGTCAGTGACGTGAAGTTATACTACTGTCTGTACCTGTGTCAGTGACGTGAAGTTATACTACTGTCTGTACCTGTGTCAGTGACGTGAAGTTATACTACTGTCTGTACCTGTGTCAGTGACGTGAAGTTATACTACTGTCTGTACCTGTGTCAGTGACGTGAAGTTATACTACTGTCTGTACCTGTGTCAGTGACTGTTATACTACTGTCTGTACCTGTGTCAGTGACTGTTATACCACTGTCTGTACCTGTGTCAGTGACGTGAAGTTATACTACTGTCTGTACCTGTGTCAGTGACGTAAAGTTATACTACTGTCTGTACCTGTGTCAGTGACGTTAAGTTATACTACTGTCTGTAATTGAGTCAGCGACGTTAAGTTATACTACTGTCTATACCTGTGTCAGTGACGTAAAGTTATACTACTGTCTGTACCTGTGTCAGTGACTGTTATACTACTGTCTGTACCTGTGTCAGTGACGTGAAGTTATACTACTGTCTGTACCTGTGTCAGTGACTGTTATACTACTGTCTGTACCTGTGTCAGTGACGTAAAGTTATACCACTGTCTGTACCTGAGTCAGCGACGTTAAGTTATACTACTGTCTATACCTGTGTCAGTGACGTAAAGTTATACTACTGTCTGTACCTGTGTCAGTGACTGTTATACCACTGTCTGTATCTGTGTCAGTGACGTAAAGTTATACTACTGTCTGTACCTGTGTCAGTGACTGTTATACTACTGTCTGTACCTGTGTCAGTGACGTAAAGTTATACTACTGTCTGTTCCTGTGTCAGTGACGTAAAGTTATACTACTGTCTGTACCTGTGTCAGTGACTGTTATACTACTGTCTGTACCTGTGTCACTGACGTAAAGTTATACTACTGTCTGTAAGTTATACTACTACTGTCTGTACCTGTGTCAGTGACGTAAAGTTATACTACTGTCTGTACCTGTGTCAGTGACGTAAAGTTATACTACTGTCTGTACCTGTGTCAGTGACTGTTATACTACTGTCGGTACCTGTGTCAGTGACGTAAAGTTATACTACTGTCTGTACCTGTGTCAGTGACGTAAAGTTATACTACTGTCTGTAATTGAGTCAGTGACTGTTATACTACTGTCTGTACCTGTGTCAGTGACGTAAAGTTATACTACTGTCTGTTCCTGTGTCAGTGACGTAAAGTTATACTACTGTCTGTACCTGTGTCAGTGACGTAAACTGTCTGTACCTGTGTCAGTGACGTAAAGTTATACTACTGTCTGTACCTGTGTCAGTGACTGTTATACTACTGTCTGTACCTGTGTCAGTGACTGTTATAATACTGTCTGTACCTGTGTCACTGACGTAAAGTTATACTACTGTCTGTACCTGTGTCAGTGACGCAAAGTTATACTACTGTCTGTACCTGTGTCAGTGACGCAAAGTTATACTACTTGTCTGTACCTGTGCCTGAATAAGATATAAGAAGCCCGCCTAATGCTATTCAAGGATTTTAAAAAAATATATTGACGAAGAACACGACCAATTAGCCCAGAGTGATCTGTTTGTCAGCTTTTTGAGAAACACGGATAGCATTTTGGAAAAAAGCTGATGAGTTCTTTTTAGTCATAATAAAATATGAAAATCATGACCTGGTCTGTCAGATATGGGCTGTCACCACGGGCCAGCAACGAGGACGATAATATCGCTAGGTTATATAAATAGACACAATTCTACCCACTCACTGCCTGTCTCACGATTATATAATCTCTTTCTACTTCCTTGTCACATTTTCATTATATATTGTATTAAACTTTCACCGTATTCAGTTACTTATCCAAATCAAGTCCATCAGGCCCATTTATGCAATAAGTCAAAAGTCTAAACATCACGAAATCGAAGCTCACCTGATCGTAGCTCTTGCCAGGTAAGATGTCGCGAAGAAGGTTATCTTCAAAGAAAAGGACAAAACTAGGTCAAGCCTCGATCGAGAGGTAGGTGACAACTACCGTGTTTAAGGTGTCTGGGGACGTCAACTTACCTTCGATAGATTTTTTCCTAACATTATAGCCACATACGATATTAAAAAGGAAGAAAAGAAAATTGAAAATATGTTTACGGTTATAACTTTCAAAACAGTAAATTGTACGGTAATATTTTTATTTTATATCTTGTTTTATTTCTGGAAAGATATTTATATACAAAAACTTAAATTTCTCTTCAAATGGACAGAAATTACTACGTGGTTCTCCAAAACCTGAGCTGTCTTTTCAATAAATAATTGACCATATATAAACATATTTTCTTACAGTGTATAAATACGTTGTGTTTGAAAAAAAGAATAAAAAATAAGTATTGAAATTTTCATGGGTAATGTTCATGATAAAACTGATTTATTATGGTTTCAGGGAAATAGTAACGAATTCAAATATGTACAAGACTTCTGTCATTCTTTTTTCTCCTTTTTTTATGTAAAAAGGGGAGGGGTGTGAATTGAGTTAAAATGTTGTGTGAAAGATTCTAACATGAAAATGCTGGTAAAAAGACCAATACAGTTTTCCAAGCAGTAAATTAATTTGTGTCTCCCTGCTTGAATAAACAGTTACACGCATTCAGCTAATTTGCATATGCTTCAGTCCAACCGATACCGTACGTTCTCCGTCGTAATGCTAATTTCCTTGGTCCCTGTGTCATGTTATGGTGATGAACTCCCCACTTCCGCTTTGACACATCAGTCGAACCAGATCAGCCACGTTTAATCAATACACTAAGAGGCGATCAAACCTGTGTAAGAGAGTTTTCTTTAAAAACAAAAAAACATCGGTTACGCCCTTTCCATTACCACGCGAATGCGTTACTGATAAAAAGAATTTCCAATTTTATTTATGTTTTCTGCGTATCTTCAACGAAAAGTTGCAGCTGTCAAATTTTAATATAAACCTGTCCCAACGAGCTTGTATATATATATTTGATGTTTTTAAGATTTTCGTTTTATTTTAAGACAGTAGCTAAAATATATAAATTTATGTTGCAGCTTGTCACATATATTTTTGCTGTATTCGGCAGTGACAGAAAACAGCTGTATTTAATTAAGCACGTGCAGTAATTCGACAGAATTCCTTTCTGGGTTTGTTTTAAAATTACGTTTAATGGTAAAAATAACTGTTGAAATAAGTGATTTTTATGTTATAATGAATAAGTTTATTTACAAAAAAATCATAAATCGCTGTCATATCCGTTAATGTTTGAAAAAGAAAACGTCGCAGATTGGGTATACAAAATGGGATGCAAAAACTGCGACGCATCACATATCTGAGTAACAGACAGGAAATTCCGGGGAAAACAACCATTTCAGACGGTTGGTTAAGGAAGCCATCTAGATACGCCGCAACAGGCCAGTTATTGATAGGGACGAGAGGGGCCATATACTGTCGCACATCTATGACCAAGTGTTAAACAAAGCGTAGCCGAATTGGCTACAGTACATATTTGCCATCTGGTGTAATTTTTTGGTCAATAATCTGTTTACGATCTCGTCCCACTGTTTTCGACCTTAGTGTACATAGGATTATAGTGCAGTCGAAAAAGTTGGTCTATTCCGTACCATCTTGTACACTACATATGTCAGTGCTAGTACACTCCACACTAGTCATTTGTCTGATGAAGTTGACCGTGTAGTCATCGAAACGTCACACTCTAATCTTCTAATGGTTTTGTTATAAGATGAAGTTGACCATGTAGTCATCGAAACGTCACACTCTAATCTTCTACTGGTTTTGTTATAAAATTGTCTATTCTAGCTACGCTGTTATGTTAATTCATAAATTAATATCACAGAACAAGGTATAATTTAATAATTGGATATGTTCTCGCAAGATCCAGATACTATTTTACTTCACGCAATCATATAGAGTAAACCAGTAAAAGATTGTTTGTTTAACTTATATTGTTTAACGTACTATCAACAGCCAGGACATTTAGGTACGGTAACCAGAAAGGTTCATGTTATGCTAACATGTGTTTTTGGGAGGGTTTTTTCGTGTAAGCTTTCTTGTAGTAGTGCGGAACTGCTCTGGTATGTCTCGAAAGAACCCAAAACATTCATCACTTGGGCGAACGCTGATGATGATGATGATGATGATGATGATGATGATGATGATGATGATGATGACATTTTGTGCTCATATTTTCTAAAACAGTTCTTTTCCATGCAATGGAGAAAACCCTAAAACGATTTTGGCAAAAAAAACTTATTTATTCATTTTTGGTTTTGCTTCAACATTCTGGTTTCTTCAGTCAACGCAGGATATTTTCCGAAATATATCATCTCTGCCAACAATGTGTTCCAAAGGAATGTGCATGAAACAAATCAACAAATGCTGGTGGACGTTTTGAAGAACTACAGCCAAATGAAATGGATGTGCCTGTCAGTCGGAGATTTTTGCAACCCATCATTGTGTGAGGAACTGTGTGATATACACGGGTGCGAGCTGATCTTGTGTCGCTAAAAGATGTGCGAGACATTATTCTGCGTCAGGACAGCGTTAACTGCTGATGTTTGTCAGCTGTGCGACGTTTGCTTTATGCGAAATATGAAGAAGCACTGCAGTTATTATCAGCAGCATGAACAGATTTTTTTATTAAGTTTAAACGTACCATTATGCTATGGGGGATATTCATTAATTTGCAAATCAGATTTTCTCAGGGCATATGGTAGCTCGACACAAAAAAGACAAGGTACGAATGCCTGAAAGAATGCAAACACTGGAAGATTCGCGACGCTATGATGGACACGGAGCTGTTGAATTTGGCAACTTTCCAATCTATGACGGGAGGTTGTAACACATCACTAAAGAACTAATAAAACCGGCATAATATCATAACACATTTAAAGTATTATATTCACATCTAACAGAATTCCACAAGCATGACTGTGTATTAGACAGGGTGCAAAAGATATTTCCTCGTCGTCTTGTTTTCTAACAAGGGAGAATGCATCTTTCTCATACCTATCTAAACTTAGTCGTTATACACAGTTATATAGAAATCGTGGTGACGTCATCAAATCTTTAAAATCATCATGTCCCTTCGAATGACGGTGATAACGAGTATCAGACACCGCAGAGTCTACCCAGCAGACCAGTCGTGCAGCGACATGTACCACCTGCGGACGCTGACCAACAACTGACCATAGACATTCCCAGTTCTGTCTCTAAACCTGTAGAGAATGTGATTACAGTCGTGTTGGCGGTAAAGAGATTAAAGTTCCATCCAGATGCACTGATTAGGGCTACTAATTAAGAGAATTCGCAATCCTCAAATTGTCATAGACAGTTTATCAGCTGTTTTTCTTAGTTTAATTGTTGAATATCTTAATCATTTTGTTTCGGAGTCTGTAATGAAATCTACAAACATTGAGCTGAATTCATATTACCTTTATTTATTATTATTTTTTTGAGTGACAACTATATTATAATCATCAAAGTTCAGTTTACATAGCAATAGTACTAATTTTAGTTGTATAACTCTAGTCACTAATTTTAGCTTGGATTGGAAATGTTGTATTACAGTGTCGGTACGACTGCTGTTATAGGAGCGTAAGATTTACCTCCCTTTATCTGTTTTTTTTTCTAAACATGATTCGATCCCACTGATTGTACTGTAAGAACAAGTCGACCAGCTTTTAATACAAGTAACTTGTAGCAGCTGATCAAACATAGAATTCAGATCAGTGACTCGTTGTTCCACTGAAAGGAACACCATCGTTTTCGCTAGCAAACACGACTAAATGATTAGTGAGTATCAAACACAAATCTTTCAAAAGGCTGAATAGCACAAAGTAATGCTGTGTACAATTGTCTTGATGACATGCACTTATATGACTGCTTTGAGCTCTGTCTTCAAGTCAGGAGATACTTGGTACATCAGAAACGTTTCTTACCTAGCTTTCCAATAGAGTCTACATCCATTCTGAATTCAATATACTTAAGTCAAAACTCTCGTTTTCTTACCGCGTGAGTGTAGACAAAATGTAAATGCAGCTGTAGATGCAGACATTTTTTCGGTTAGGTTCACAACTGTATATTTTTATATCCGATGAACTTGGACTGATCATGCCTACCAAGATATTTAGAAGTTATTTTTCAATGAACTTTTTATAATGTGTCACACTAAAAGCTTGGGTTATCTCCCTTAGCTCCAAGAACTAATTGTTTAAATCTCATTCTCGTGTCATTTTGTAAAATAAATCACGTTAAAAATAGATGCATAAAGAATATGATATTTTAAGAAATGATGTGATGAACAAAATTGATTGATTTAGACAAAAAATAATGTTTTGACGTTATTCATGCAATGTTGTCTGCTTATAAACAGGTCAAGTGTTGGCAATTTCGGATCTTGGTGATTCAGATAAATTTCCGGAGACACTGTAAACATTATGAACTTGCCAAACTTTGACAATGGACGCCTTATGAACATTCTGTAGCCAAATACTGCACCAAAGGAGATAAACACAGAAGAAATGCAGTATTTAGCTCAAGGTGACGTGGCTGGGGATGTTTGTTTATTTGTTTATTTGCTTGTTTGTTTGTCTGGATTTTTTTGTTTTTATTTTTTTGTTTGTTTTTTTTTTGTTTATTTGATTTTTTTCTTTATTTTTGTTTGGTTGTTTTGTCTATTACCTTTTACATAATTGTGTATGAGAGAATTGGTACATCCCCCCCACCCAATGTGCGAACAGAATTCAACATTAAATAGTCTATTATTTTCTGACTGGAACTTATTAATAAAAAATAGTAAAAACAACACTGTTTCCAATTAATCTCGCATTTCATTAGGTTAATTATTCTTGACCAAATGGCCGCATGTTTACTGGTACAAACACTGCAAAATAAAAATCCACTTAGTCAACATGCCTTTGTCATAATCTATAGACACACGATTTATCAGTGGCTGCAGTTATGTGTTGCATTACATGTGTAAGTTGTGCTGAAGTGTTGACTTCAATAAAATAAATGGATACGTGAAACATGAATTAAATTCTGCTGATTACGATAACTACTGATTCTAGGTTTATAAATCAAGCGATAAACTATTGAGGACACGTGAAATTCTACACGTGAGTATAACTATGGTAAACTCGTTGATACGGCATCGGAATATACCTAATAACAATAATCTTTGTTTTTAGAGGATAAATACATGTTAAGCCAAAGGCTTATCTAACACATGGTCCTCTTGTTAGTAAAAGTACGTATCAATGGGTTAGTAAAAACAACATGTATGAGTAAACAATAAACTTCATCTGTTGGATAAAAATTACATGATTACATACATTATTGAAAAGTATACAGTGTACAAATAAAAGACTTAGTTGCTCTAAAAAGTAAAAAGCAGCAGTATCTTGAAAAATTGTCTACAAATCAAGTAAAAGTTTGACTAGTAGTCTTTTAAAAGTAGTAAAACAATTGATCCCCTTAAGTTCATGAGGTAAAAGATTCCAATCTTTGATACTCGATATTAAAAATACTTGCTGTCTCCTGTGAAATATTGTAAGACGCGACTAGATATAAGATGTCTTTCTCTCTTAATACTACCCCACATTTGGCACTTTTCCTGCTATCACACTTTTATTTTAAGTGTTATTCGTCCAACATGGGTTCTGTCCATAAACCATGACATTCAGAATTAATTCAAAATAGTAAGTCGAGCTGGTACTAGCGGTTTTGTTGTTCCCGATAGAATGGGACAAACAAAAGGAGTATCGTTATAACAAAGATTAGTAGTAATAATTTGTTGGAGATTTGACAAATTTTAAAATGATGCAAAATAGATAGATCCCATGTTATTTTACAACGTCACATGGTCGTATTAAACATTGTTTCACCTTTCCCATGACAAAAAAAAAAAAAAAAAAAAATGAAAAAACATTACCATTTGGATGTCATCTTTTTTTCCATCCCTGTGTAACAAAACCACCTATTGAGGGTATTAAGATGAGTGGTGGATGATGATGGTGATGATGATGATGATGATGATGATACTCACGTGAATAGGTATTATACAAATCACTCAGGAAGAGGTATTACACAAAGTACACACCTAAAGAGGTATTACACAAAGTCCACAACTAAAGAGGTATTGCACAAAGTACACACCTGAAGAGGTATTACACAAAGTACTTACCTGAAGAGGTATTACACAAAGTACTTACCTGAAGAGGTATTACACAAAGTACAAACCTAAAGAGGTATTACACAAAGTACTTACCTGAAGAGGTATTACACAAAGTACTTACCTGAAGAGGTATTACACAAAGTACTTACCTGAAGAGGTATTACACAAAGTACAAACCTAAAGAGGTATTACACAAAGTACAAACCTAAAGAGGTATTACACAAAGTACAAACCTAAAGGGGTATTACACAAAGTAAAACCTAAAGAGGTATTACACAAAGTACTTACCTGAAGAGGTATTACACAAAGTACACACCTGAAGAGGTATTACACATAAAGAGTTATTACACAAAGTACACACCTAAAGAGTTATTACACAAAATACACACCTAAAGAGGTATTACACAAAGTACAAACCTAAATGGGTATTCACAAAGTACACACCTAAAGAGATATTACACAAAGTACACACCTAAAGAGATATTACACAAAGTACTTACCTGAAGAGGTATTACACAAAGTACAAACCTAAAGAGGTATTACACAAAGTACAAACCTAAAGAGGTATTACACAAAGTACAAACCTAAAGAGATATTACACAAAGTACAAACCTAAAGAGGTATTACACAAAGTACACACCTGAAGAGGTATTACACAAAGTACACACCTGAAGAGGTATTACACAAAGTACACACCTAAAGAGGTATTACACAATATATACACCTAAAGAGGTGTTACACAATATATACACCTAAAGACGTATTACACAAAGTACACACCTAAAGAGGTATTATACAAAGTACGAACCTGAAGAGGTATTACACAAAGTACAAACCTGAAGAGGTATTACACAAAGTACACACCTAAAGAGGTATTACACAAAGTACACACCTGAAGAGGTATTACACAAAGTACACACCTAAAGAGGTATTACACAAAGTACACACCTAAAGAGGAATTACACAAAGTACAAACCTAAAGAGATATTACACAAAGTACAAACCTAAAGAGGTATTACACAAAGTACAAACCTAAAGAGGTATTACACAAAGTACACACCTAAAGAGGTATTACACAAAGTACACACCTAAAGAGGTATTACACAAAGTACACACCTAAAGAGGTATTACACAAAGTACACACCTAAAGAGATATTACACAAAGTACACACCTAAAGAGGAATTACACAAAGTACAAACCTAAAGAGATATTACACAAAGTACACACCTAAAGAGGTATTACACAAAGTACACACCTAAAGAGGTATTACACAAAGTACAAACCTAAAGAGGTATTACACAAAGTACAAACCTGAAGAGATATTACACAAAGTACACACCTAAAGAGGTAACACAGTACAAACAAACTAAAGAGGTATTACACAAAGTACACAAAGTACACCTGAAGAGGTATTACACAAAGTACACACCTAAAGAGGTATTACACAAAGTACAAACCTGAAGAGGTATTACACAAAGTACACACCTAAAGAGGTATTACACAAAGTACAAACCTGAAGAGGTATTACACAAAGTACAAACCTAAAGAGGTATTACACAATATACACACCTAAAGACGTATTACACAAAGTACACACCTAAAGAGATATTACACAAAGTACACACCTGAAAAGGTATTACACCTAAAGAGGTATTACACAAAGTACACACCTAAAGAGTTATTACACAAAGTACACACCTAAGAGATATTATTACACAAAATACACAAAGTACACACCTAAAGAGGTATTACACAAAGTACACACCTAAAGAGATATTACACAAAGTACACACCTGAAATGGTATTACACCTGAAGAGGTATTACACAAAGTACACACCTAAAGAGGTATTACACAAAGTACAAACCTGAAGAGGTATTACACAAAGTACACACCTAAAGAGTTATTACACAAAATACACACCTAAAGAGGTGTTACACAAAGTACACACCTGAAGAGATATTACACAAAGTACACACCTGAAAAGGTATTACACCTAAAGAGGTATTACACAAAGTACACACCTAAAGAGATATTACACAAAATACACACCTAAAGAGGTATTACACAAAGTACACACCTGAAGAGGTATTACACAAAGTACACACCTGAAGAGGTATTACACAAAGTACAAACCTGAAGAGATATTACACAAAGTACACACCTAAAGAGGAATTACACAAAGTACACACCTAAAGAGGTATTACACAAAGTACAAATTACACAAAGTACAAACCTGAAGAGATATTACACAAAGTACACACCTAAAGAGGAATTACACAAAGTACACACCTAATGAGGTATTACACAAAGTACACACCTAAAGAGGTATTACACATAAAGAGGTGTTACACAAAGTACACACCTGAAGAGGTATTACACATAAAGAGTTATTACACAAAGTACACACCTAAAGAGGTATTACACAAAATACACACCTAAAGAGGTATTACACAAAGTACACACCTAAAGAGATATTACACAAAGTACACACCTAAAGAGATATTACACAAAGTACACACCTGAAAAGGTATTACACCTAAAGAGGTATTACACAAAGTACAAACCTGAAGAGGTATTACACAAAGTACACACCTAAAGAGATATTACACAAAGTACACACCTGAAAAGGTATTACACCTAAAGAGGTATTACACAAAGTACAAACCTGAAGAGGTATTACACAAAGTACAAACCTAAAGAGGTATTACACAAAGTACAAACCTAAAGAGGTATTACACAAAGTACACACCTAAAGAGTTATTACACAAAATACACACATAAAGGGGTGTTACACAAAGTACAAACCTGAACAGATATTACACAAAGTACAAACCTAAAGAGGTATTACACAAAGTACACACCTAAAGAGATATTACACAAAGTACAAACCTAAAGAGATATTACACAAAGTACACACCTAAACACAAAGTACACACCTAAAGAGGAATTACACAAAGTACACACCTAAAGAGGTATTACACAAAGTACACACCTAAAGAGTTATTACACAAAATACACACCAAAAGAGGTATTACACAAAGGACACACCTAAAGAGATATTACACAAAGTACACACCTGAAAAGGTATTACACCTAAAGAGGTATTACACAAAGTACAAACCTAAAGAAGACACACCTAAAGAGGTATTACACAAAGTACACACCTAAAGAGGTATTACACAAAGTACACACCTAAAGAGGTATTACACAAACACAAAGTACACACCTGAACACAAAGTACACACCTAAAGAGGAATTACACAAAGTACAAACCTAAAGAGGTATTACACAAAGTACAAACCTGAGGAGGTATTACACAAAGTACACACCGAAAGAGATATTACACAAAGTACACACCTAAAGAGGTATTACACAAAGTACAAACCTGAAGAGGTATTACACAAAGTACACACCTAAAGAGATATTACACAAAGTACTTACCTGAAGAGGTATTACACAAAGTACACACCTAGAGAGGTATTACACAAAGTACACACCTAGAGAAGTATTACACAAAGTACAAAGCTGAAGAGGTAATACACAAAGTACACACCTGAAGAGGTATTACATATGGTACACACGTGAATAAGTATTGCACATAATACCTATTTGAATTGATTCATGGCGCTGCGGACTATAAGGTATAATAATTCTGATCCCGATGTACATAAACTGAGTCATATAGAAATTTTAACTTAGAAATGTATCATTGGTTTAGCACATGTTCCTAATTTAAAGAGTGTTTTACTATTGATAACTCAAGCTGCGTACAGGGGAATTTTACCTGAATATTAACAATATATATTTGTTAAATAAAAAACAATGTTAAATATTTTGTTGATAATATTTTTTATATTTTGTCCTTCTCCATGTATCAGTCTTTCAGATTGGTCCTTCCTCTCTCTCTCTCTCTCTCTCTCTCTCTCTCTCTCTCTCTCTCTCTCTCTCTCTCTCTCTCTCTCTCTCTCTCTCTCTCTCTCTCTCTCTCTCTCTCTCTCTCTCTCTCTCTCTCTCTCTCTCTCTCTCTCTCTCTCTCTCTCTCTCAGATCTTTCGTTCGTTTTTTTGTTTTAAACGGCATCCGATTGTGTACGTACTCTGGAAAAAGTAGAGATATTAGCAATCTATGGCGTGTAGGGAGCGTGTACGAGGATTTATAGTTACTATTCAAGGAAACATGGTTATTGCAAATAAGGTGAAAGTGATATTGCACATAAGTATTATCACTTAGGTATATTGCCTACATGTACACCCATGCACCTGATATTTAAGAGGTGGTGGGGGAACAATTTTACCATGTAGTGCAAATTATAAATTCAAATTTACGTGCGCGTAAGATTCGGAATGTACCTAGATAATTCCAATGGTCCATTTGATTTTGCTTTTGGAATTTGAGAAAAATTGTATTTTGTTGTTTTTTCTTTGTTGTTTTCTCTTCTCATTTATCATAGGATAACTGTCAAAGATGTCACACAATTTTTTCGTAAATATTTTAGTCTGTAGTCTTTCATTGTGCAATGTAATCTAGGTTTCACAAAGGACTTTGCGAAATGTCATCAGATGTGTCAGTGTGATTCAGACTTTACACGTGAGTGTTTCTTTTGTTTTAGAATTTCATTTTCTGTAATATAACCGTCATAAGTGTCACAAGAAGGTTCGTAAATATTTCATTTCGTAGATTTTCATTACGCTCTGTAATCTCTTGGGTTTCCAAAGGATGTGGCGAAATTCCATTGGCTAAAATAAAATCACAAAAAAATAGACCAGGAAGAAAATTGAATCCATAACATCTTTCAGATGACCTCATGTCATTTTTTCAATCATTGATCTTTTAACAAAATGTTTCTTTGTTTTCTCAGAAATTACATAAAATATGAATTTGGGATGCGTTATAAAGATAAACTAACTGTCATGCATTCAAAAATACAATGTGCAAAAAAATACGGTTTGTATTGTCATTTGTCATAATTTCTGATTATGTTTTAAAATGTTAAACGTGAAAAGACTTGATATTGAAAGTATTCTTTGGTGCCCTTTTGTTTTAAATCACTTTTATTCACAATGACATCGTAAAAACCTAGATGGACAAAACCTGATGAATGCCACTTATCATAAAAAATTCATTAGTACAGACGAAAATATTTGAATATGAAATACAAGACAATAAACACATGCAAATTTTACGAGGACAAATAGATAACTTTCGTCTGCAATATGTTGTCTGAATTCGAAATACAATTTTATAATATAAAAAACTTTTTGATTCGTTTGTTCTCTAACGTTTGTTTTGAAGACCTTTATCACGATTGTTCGCTGTTGCTATTTTCAATAAATCATTGTCAGAGAAGGTTAAAGAGCCTGGATTATGTCCCCGAACGGCCATTAGTATTCATTTTCCAACGAAACGCAAAGAAGTAGCAAAAATATTATGTATCAAATTCCTCGGGTTTTTCATCACATATTCTATTTACAAGAAATAGAAAAACAAACAAACCGCATCAGATATTGTATACTGTCATGAAAAAAGCAATATGTCCTTATGAATTAAATACAATATTCCTTAATAAAGTATGCGAAAACAAAAACATTTAAAACCTGGACTTTTCAATAACTTTCTATTGCAAAATGTTTTGTAGTAGCTGATTATTAATGCGAGTTATCCCCCTTCGCTCGTTTAACGGTATCCATTGTTCTGAAATCAATACGTTGTTGTATTGTTATATTCGTTAACAGATATTTTCTATAAAAGAGTATATCTACAAATCGACATTGCTTGACAGGCACTTTACAATATTGTCATCAATAGCTTTTACTGTTTCCGGTGTTAAAGGAGTATACAAAAGATTTAACCTGAAGAACTATAGCATCAACGATTGTAACGATAATTGCTGTGTCACACAATCTCCCATACAAAACGAGAAAAGATTTGTTTCACTTTTAGAAAAAAATGACATTTTAAACTATTTAAAAAGAATTCTTCTTGAATGGCGAATTAAATATTCATTTTTTTTTTTTTATCTAGTGAACAAATGTCCTTGGACTTACTGTCAACTTTCGTTTAAAATGTTTAACGTGATCTATTGAGAAGATATTTATTACATAGGTGTACAAGAATTTGGTTTCAAAACGTTTTGTCTCATTTGACATTGTTAGGAAGAAAAACAGTGATTGTGGCGCGATAAATACATTAATATTTCATTTGTAACCAGCTTGGCTAAAGAACGAATTGACAATACGCCCAGAACAAAGCCTATTTTTGAGATTTGTATAGAGTTAGACGAGTGACCATTCTTATCAATAGCCATGCGTTATCTCGCCATCACACGGTTTTATACAAAAGGAACAAGATTGGAGCCTGCTCGAGAGCGATTTTGGTCCGCGCCATTTATTGTTGTCATTATTAAAATTTATCTATTTATTTGTTTCTTCCTTCATCTTTCTTTCGCCGTATCGTTTGCTTCTCCTTAACAGAGCAGTAAGATTTTTTTGTTTGGTGTTAATAAAAATTTGTCTTGCATGACTTAGCATTTGTTGCTTCCGTCGCCATATGTCCTTGGCCATGAGGGTGTCCGTTCACTGTAGCACCGATGTCATATGTCATTGGCCATGAGGATGTTCGTCCATTGTGGCACCGCTGTCATATGTCCTTGACCATGAGGGTGTCCGTCCACTGTAGCACCGCTGTCATATGTCCTTGACCATGAGGGTGTCCGTCCACTGTAGCACCGCTGTCATATGTCCTTGGCCATGAGGGTGCCCGTCCACTGTAGCACCGCTGTCATATGTCCTTGACCACAAGGGTGTCTGTCCACTGTAGCACCGCTGTCATATGTCCTTGACCACGAGGGTGTCTGTTCACTGTAGCACCGCTGTCATATGTCCTTGACCACGAGGGTGTCTGTTCACTGTAGCACCGCTGTCATATGTCCTTGACAGCAGTGCTGCAGTCAACGAAGATGTAAATAAACAAACTAACTTTTCAACCTGATAAAATAATATAATTGGAAATCTGGCAGAGTTATTAACATTTAACACATTGAAACATTATAAAAAGAGTGACAATGTACATTCAATTTCGAACAGTCGGTCGAAACATTTGGATACGCAACGCTGTTTAACAAAGACAAACAAATATTGAACATACATTGTCTCTTTCATTGAGTACATATATTTCAAATATGGTGAAGTGAAATTAATTATGAGGTTATGACAACGGTAATTATGTAAGGGGAAATAACCTATTGACGCTATTGTGACGTTTTAATTTCGATGACGTCACAAGCGCAAATCACGTGATAACGTTGTCGATGGTAACGAAGAAAAGACACAAGACACTGAGGGAAGGACGGCATGTCGTTATACACATAACGTGCAAAACAGGGGTAGGTACGCATGTAAGTGATCTCAGGTTAGAGACATTTTGGTCATTGACAATCCCTAAAATAGCTTTTATATGTCATGCCTGGATACAACTTGTTACATCATTTAAATTACGAGTTCAGAGATCAACGGATTTGACAGGATTGAATTTCT
Organism: Ylistrum balloti; assembly: GCF_031769215.1. NCBI lineage: Eukaryota > Metazoa > Mollusca > Bivalvia > Pectinida > Pectinidae > Ylistrum > Ylistrum balloti. Next base: position 502,031 of record NW_026782166.1, on the reverse strand, counting down.
CGAGACTACGTCGTCTCATAATTTTCCTCGCGTTTAGACCAAAATCAGGCAATCTATATGTTGGTGAGACACGATTTAGCAATCCTACCTCCTTCCCCCTTATTACTCTATACAATAACTCTAGTGTAAAAGGAATATTTTCCCTTACACAGTGTCGGTCTGAGAAGTAAGTGTTCACGAGTTGGATCCACAGTGGAAACCCACTCCTAGTATATAAGTTAGACTGATCAAACAGAAAAGTTTCCAAAATTCCTTCTCAAAAGACATTTTATAGTGTTTTGAAATTTAGCTAATAATTACAATAACATGATGTTGGCTTAAAATTCGAGCGAATGGAGATGAGCGGGTTATACTGCCAAGATACCATTACAGCAGCATTCAAAAAGCGTGTGATAATGTGTTAGCCCGGAACAACGGCGGCTAAATCTCTTTTCGCTGCGTGAAGTGAGCATATAGAACAGACTGGATAAACATTTGGCTTTTCTTTTACATAATGATTTCCTTACAAACGCGTCCAGAATTGGGTTGTTCCGCGTTATGACTACATTATACAGAGCTTATTTTGACCAACTTAAATGGTGGCAGTTACATAACTTTGCGTTTACGCTCTACGGAATGGAACTTTGAACATGTGAAGATATATCTGATGAAAGTGAGTCTGATGCACGGAGTCGATAAGATCCCGCACCCGAAATCAATATGGTCTTATTCAGACAACTCCGGCGGCTTCTACAAAATTATAATGATCCAACTTTGTTTACTTCTCATTCGTTAAGCCAAATTTTTCTTGCCTTTCGATATAAACATCAACATCCTCTAATATGCGATTTAAAGATGATATAGAAAGAAGAAAATAAAGAGGTATCTTTTTCAGATATTTTCTGGAAGTGACGTAAATGCGTCATGATGAACGCCTTGAATGATCACTCGAGTTCCTCTGAAGATTTCGGACATACATGTACGACATTTAGCGGGATCGGGGGAGGAGGTCAGTGCCCAGGTTAATTTAAAACATGAAGAAATATATTTCATATCTTGAAATGAAAATGTTCAAAGGATTTATTCTGACAAGGCTCTTAATACTATTTATACTAAAATACAGATCACAGCATAATTTTTTCTTTAAACCAATACTTCTGTAGCTGGTTTTTCCAATGTTCATCTAGATTATATTTCAATTGTTTAACTGTCGTTGCATTTACAACATTAAATGGAAGACTATTCTAAACATCTACGGTCCTCTACGTGAACGAATATTTCCTTAAGTTCAATTTTGAAAAATCTTTATATATTTTGCTGTTATGTCCATATGTGTACAACCCTTCGTTGACAGAAAACAAGTCTGCGACCTCTGAGTCATATTTCCCGGAAATTATTTTATACACCTCTATCATATCACCACGTGACCTTCTATATGCTAATGTTGGTAATTGTAGTTTTTGCAGACGCTCCATGTAAGATAACGATGAAAGGCCTGCTACCTGCTTGGTTGCCCGGCATTGGACATTTTCGATTTCTGTTACCTGTTTTTCCAAATGAAGGCTTTCCAAATGTGCGGTTTCTATCAAATTGTAGTATATAATTTGTTTACTAGGTTTTGATATTAGGTAAAGTCCGACCCGATTGTGTTCTATCAGGTAAAGTCCGACCTGCTTGTGTTGTATTAGGTAAAGTTCGCCCTGATTGTGTTGTATTAGGTAAAGTTCGCCCTGTTTGTGTTGTATCAAATAAAGTTCGCCCTGATTGTGTTGTATTAGGTAAAGTCCGATCTGCTTGTGTTGTATTAGGCAAAGTCCTGTCTGCTTGTGTTGTATTAGGTAAACTCTGACTTAATTGTGTTGTATCAGGTAAAGTCCGACCTGATTGTGTTGCATAAGGTAAAGACCAACATGATTGTGTTGTATAAGGCAAAGTCCTATCTGCTTGTGTTGTATTAGGTAAATATCAACCTGCTTGTGTTTTAGTAGGTAAAGTCTGACCTGATTGTGTTGTATTAGGTAAATACCGACCTGCTTGTGTTATATAAGGTAAAGTCCGACCTGCTTGTGTTGTATTAGGTAAAGTCCGACATGATTGTGTTGTATTAGGTAAAGTTCGCCCTGATTGTGTTGTATTAGGTAAAGTTCGCTCTGATTGTGTTGTATTAGGTAAAGTTCGCCCTGTTTGTGTTGTATTAGGTAAAGTTCGCCCTGATTGTGTTGTATTAGGTAAAGTTCGCCCTGTTTGTGTTGTATTAGGTAAAGTTTGCCCTGTTTGTGTTGTATTAAATAAAGTTCGCCCTGATTGTGTTGTATTGGGTAAAGTTCGCCTTGTTTGTGTTGTATTAGGTAAAGTTCGCCCTGATTGTGTTATTAGGTAAAGTCCGACATGATTGTGTTGTATTAGGTAAAGTTCGCCCTGATTGTGTTGTATTAGGTAAAGTTCGCCCTGATTGTGTTGTATTAGGTAAAGTTCGCCCTGTTTGTGTTGTATTAAAGAAAGTTAGCCCTGATTGTGTTGTATTAGGTAAAGTTCGCCCTGTTTGTGTTGTATTAGGTAAAGTTCGCCCTGTTTGTTTTGTATTAAATAAAGTTCGCCCTGATTGTGTTGTAAAAGGCAAAGTCCTATCTGCTTGTGTTGTATTAGGTAAATACCAACCTGCTTGTGTTTTATTAGGTAAAGTCTGACCTGATTGTGTTGTATTAGGTAAATACCGACCTGCTTGTGTTGTATAAGGTAAAGTCCGACCTGCTTGTGTTGTATTAGGTAAAGTCCGACATGATTGTGTTGTATTAGGTAAAGTTCGCCCTGATTGTGTTGTATTAGGTAAACTTCGCCCTGATTGTGTTGTATTAGGTAAAGTTCGCCCTGTTTGTGTTGTATTAGGTAAAGTTCGCCCTGATTGTGTTGTATTAGGTAAAGTCCGACATGATTGTGTTGTATTAGGTAAAGTTGTGTTGTATTAGGTAAAGTTCGCCCTGATTGTGTTGCATTGGGTAAAGTTCGCCCTGTTTGTGTTGTATTAAAGAAAGTTCGCCCTGATTGTGTTGTATTAGGTAAAGTTCGCCCTGTTTGTGTTGTTTTAGGTAAAGTTCGCCCTGTTTGTGTTGTATTAAATAAAGTTCGCCCTGATTGTGTTGTATTGGGTAAAGTTCGCCCTGATTGTGTTGTATTAGGTAAAGTTCGCCCTGTTTGTGTTGTATTAGGTAAAGTTCGCCCTGTTTGTGTTGTATTAGATAAAGTTCGCCCTGATTGTGTTGTATTAGGTAAAGTTCGCCCTGATTGTGTTGTATTAGGTAAAGTTCGCCCTGTTTGTGTTGTATTAGGTAAAGTTCGCCCTGATTGTGTTGTATTAGGTAAAGTCCGACATGATTGTGTTGTATTAGGTAAAGTTCGCCCTGATTGTGTTGTATTAGGTAAAGTTCGCCCTGATTGTGTTGCATTGGGTAAAGTTCGCCCTGTTTGTGTTGTATTAAAGAAAGTTCGCCCTGATTGTGTTGTATTAGGTAAAGTTCGCCCTGTTTGTGTTGTTTTAGGTAAAGTTCGCCCTGTTTGTGTTGTATTAAATAAAGTTCGCCCTGATTGTGTTGTATTGGGTAAAGTTCGCCCTGATTGTGTTGTATTAGGTAAAGTTCGCCCTGTTTGTGTTGTATTAGGTAAAGTTCGCCCTGTTTGTGTTGTATTAGATAAAGTTCGCCCTGATTGTGTTGTATTAGGTAAAGTTCGCCATGTTTGTGTTGTATTAGATAAAGTTCGCCCTGTTTGTGTTGTATTAGGTAAAGTTCGCCCTGATTGTGTTGTATTAGGTAAAGTTCGCCCTGATTGTGTTGTATTAGGTAAAGTTCGCCCTGATTGTGTTGTATTAGATAAAGTTCGCCATGTTTGTGTTGTATTAGGTAAAGTTCGCCATGTTTGTGTTGTATTAGATAAAGTTCGCCCTGATTGTGTTGTATTAGATAAAGTTCGCCCTGATTGTGTTGTATTAGGTAAATGATGACATATCTGTGATATCTGTGATAATGTCCCTCCCGATTTGAAGCCCCTATTACTGTTTTATCCGGTTTCTATCGATGAGGTGACAGTGCTTTATGTGTCATATTTCTGTGGTCACTTTTTTCATCACGAACCTCACTCTAGTGTCATTTTATCGGGGAACTCACTATTGCGAAAATCTCAGTAGGTTTACTCTATTGTCAGCACGCTGTAGTTCATCATATACACGACAGCCCCGTACTATCAACTGAGAGCGTTTCTCTAAAGGGAAATCCTTCCAGTGCAACTGGTGTTTTAAGGTTTCTGATATATTATAGCTAGATGTCTTTTGTGGACCGGAAGTGCAATCTTGTTATCACGAACTTAAAACATAGAAGGATTAATTTATTGAAAACTGATCAGGAAACAACAATAATTTGAGGTGAACACTGATAAAACTTGATGCTGGCATATTGATCAGTCATGGAGATAATGACGTATGTGCTTATTGTCCTATAACAGCAAACTCCACAGCGAAAGCTGTAAGATCCATGTATTTGTTTCAACGATCGCCTCTACATATTGTAGAGTACGTCTGTAGAAGTTGAGACTACAGGTCGCCTTACTAGCCACGGCTAGTGGGATTTCCCTTCAGTCAAGCGGTAGATTGTCTGGCTAGAGACAAAAGGGTCGCTGGTTCGAACCCCAGCGAATGAAGGGTGTTTTTATTACTCTTTCCTACTACAGATTTGGTGATCACTCCAAGGATAGAAGCTATTGGAGATTGATATGCTTTCTTGGATATAATGAACCTGGGTTGCTGTTGTTGTCTTCGGGGTCGAAGACATTGTGAAGGAGGGAGTAGTCTAGAAGTTGGGAGTACAGTTCGCTTAACTAGCCTCAGCTCAAGCGTTAGAGTGTACGGCTAGGAACCGAAGGGTCACTAGTTCGAACCCCTGCGATGGCAGGGTGTTTTCCCATTACTTCTTCATTTCGCACATCTATCAATACATGCTTTTTCACTTCCTTATGTTGTTCACTCCGTTAGTGACCCGCTTCTACAATAAAATCCTAAATGAACCTAACTATTCATAGAGTAGCAAACACACAATAACTAAGACATATCAAATAATTATCAACACATGGTTCTATCGTAATGTCGTTGACAGATGAGAGTTCACATGCGGACCAATCCTTCCAGCTGGATTGGGATTCCTATGCTGACGCTGGATATGACAACCAACGTAATAACCCCGACTTCCGGTGGACTCGGGAACCTCCGTCTGACCATATCACACCACCGGATGCACAGGAGAATAGTCGATTTGTAGGGACTTTTACAAATGAAAACGACGATGAATTTCATTCCCTCGCCTCAACGGAATATCTTAGTATGGATGAGGATGAAAATTCAAGGGAAAACACAGAAAGCCAACATGTCGTGGTTAAATTTCCTAGATTAGCGATGAAATTGAACTTGGATATTACTGTCTCCGATCAGAATCCGTATACAGGAAAACTGGACCTCATTTGCTCCACGGAAGACATAACCAGTGAGAGTACCGGAACTGGCAGAGACGGGAAAATTGCCAACTGTGAAATGTGGCTCAATGGACAATATCTCCAGCAACAGTCACTCAGGAACTCGTCATCTGACATAGATATAATTTCTTCTTCAGGAGTTTTATTTCCTGAATCTGATAACTATAGTTCTGAAAATCTTCAATCGTCATCGGATTCTAAACTTTCGTGTGATTTAATTGCCAAAAGTGCAACGGACAAAATCAATACTGAATCTCTCGCGGCTCGTTTAGATCATATACGGAAACATTATCGTCTGGTAGATTTCTCAGGGGAAGAAGAGAGTAGATATCTGAACAAACAAATTGCAGAATCAGGCAGTACGTTAGACAGACTAATTGAGTGGTATAACAATGGCTGTAGTCCCTCTTTTACATCACGTGAACCGGATCCGGAAGTACCGCTTGAACATATGAATAGAAAAACGGAGGGTGGAAAGCCAAATCCGTGTATGCATACATATTCCAACGTCGTACCTGATATTCCTGTTATCCCAAAATTACCGTCACTTCCGCCCAGTCCATGGTCATCTCGAGACAATTTACAGGAGTCACGTGATTCGATCTCAGATATTTCTGCTACAACAATTAGGGACACAAGCATCCCACTAAAAGACAGTCGGCCATCTTGGTTAACCATCTACAGAAGTAACACAAAATTTGAACGAGAAAATGAAAACCAAATGTTGGATACAAGATGTTCTCGCGAGAGGTCTTCTTCAGTGGCACCTAGCGGGCAAAATCAACAACTGTTTGGTGCAAGAAAACCTAAAACGGCACAAACAATTCTCCGAAACCATGAAATGGTTTACAATGATTTGTCTGACGTTGATGAGGAGGCAAAAGGGACTAACCGGCTCGAAAGTTACTCTGAGACAAACTTTCCGGGATGCGCAAGTATTCAAACTCTTAGTGATACATCAAATGGTGACCAAGTGAATGCCATAAACAATGAGTTTTGTGTACAACCTCAGTTTGATGACATGAAAAACAATTCTTCTTCGATACTATTCGATTCAGCTTTTGGAAGTATGTTACAAGACGTATCCGTCGAGACAGGATCCCTTACAAATATCCTACCTCCGTCTGATGTGCCGAATGCAGCAGATCCGTCCGAACGACACAGAGAATGCGAAGACATGGATGACTCCAATTTATCACATACTGAGTATGTTGTCTTTCATCCTAGTGATAAAATGTTCCTTCCAGTGAATGGCAGTTCAAGTTCCAATATTCCTCAATCTGATTCACAGCTATCTAATGATGTTGAAACAAGGCCGAACCAGTACACATCCCCAATAGATCCCGAAAGTTCTGTCTCTTCAAGCGAAAGTATTGATGACAGATCTCATGTATCATTTATCACTGAAGAAGAATGTGCTGCCAGTAACTTTACGACAGCTTTCACTTTACCAGGTATATTCAATGATACTACAGTACCTGGAGCTACTTTCGGCTACAAGACCGCAACACAAAAACAACAAGGTTGCCAGTATGATTCAGGTCAGGATAAAAAGAGTGCGTCCTTTATGCGATACTTTGATGATGAAAATAATGATGTGTCTCCGAAATTTGGAAGGAATAATCTTGAATGTTCTTCAACACGAAACGACATCAAAAGCAACGAGGAAAAATTGCGCGAGCTTGGCGTTAGTTATGGTTTATTCGATGACGGTGAAGACACGGCTGGTTACGAAAGTTATGACAGTGATGTTTCCGAGGTAGCTGTTGAAACAAATCAGGATAAAACTTTAAATGGTATCTATAGCGATGACACTAATTTGACAGAGACGTTCGAGGTTGTTCCCGTAACACTGAACGAATCTGTGGATATACAACAACATCCAAATGAGACGCTGTGTCTAACTGTTGAAGAAAACACATCAAGACGAAGTAGTTCGTCATCATTCACCATGGACATCATTCAAGGTTCAAGTGACTCTGTCAACAAAACTTGGAAGGAAAGTGATACCACTATTCCAGCAAAACCGAGTCCTACATACGAAGTTGTCGATTCAAGAGATGCTGCAAGCCTGTGTACGGCGATTGACATGGAGCAGAAACTGAATGAGCACAACCAAACCCAAACCTTTCACAGTGAGGACACATTGTTCAGTTTTAGTGACGAAGATCAGGTTAACTTTCTTAGAAAATTTCAGCATTACGTTGAGTCACTAGATATAGCTGTGGATACGACTTACAGTCAAAACCATCTTCTGGCACTTCAAGAAGATAACGATGATGGATATTTCAGTTGTTTTGATGAAAATAAGATAAAGGAATGCAACATACAGTTATTTCTCGGGATTCGAGCAAACACCTCCAATTCACACTCCTCTGATATGAGCCAATTGTCGAACGGTGGCGACATGTTAGACTACGCCGCACGGAAGATTTCAGAGCGAGTTATCAGTGACATTTCTCTGGATCAGAAGCAATCCAAAGAAACAATTCAAAATCATTCGGAATCGTCAGTCCAAAATACTCCGTCTTCTCATGACCCGATAAACGTACGTTCATCCGATGGGAACTTGGAATTACAGGCTGAAGTCCCAACCCAAAACTCGTATTCAAAGCTTAGAATTACTCCGAGTGAAGTTTTTACATGTCCTTATTTTGACGACATCTCACGATTAGATATATTCACTCCTTCAGTTGAGGACGTGAGGGAATGTCCTGTTTCAACCTTTTCCGTGTCCAGTTTAGCTTCAAGAACACATTCTTATGTAATAGACACCCTTAACTCCGACAGAAATGCGGAACTTATTGCGTATTCACGGGATTTTTACAACAGTGTTGAGGACGAAGGTAATACAAAGGGTAAGGACGCTACAGAGTGTGCAGAATTGCTGACATGTGTTTCAGAGAGGGACGTATACCCTCCGAATGACTTTCCTTCACTAGAACACGAACCTGAAGAACACAGCGACTGTGACCATGAAATCGAAGGGAATAGTGTTTTTATTCCTACAAAGGAACACAACTGTGATTGTGACATTCAGCGTAAAACAGGTCTTATTGATGAACCTTCACGATCTGATAGATATTCATATTCTGCCAAAACAGGAACTTTTGTGAAACACAAAGATTATGATGCCGACAAACGAGATACCTCGAAAGGATCCATAATAGCTGCGGTAGAGCGAGAGTCATTGGCTCAGTTTGCGAGTTTGATTGTAAAAGATGCCATATCTGTTGCACACAGGAAATTCGTTTGGAGCATGAAAGACCAAAGTCAGAAGAATGAAGAAGTCACCTCATTAAGGTCGGACGCATTACTCTCGCATCAGGAAGTCAGTTCCTCTGAAAGTCGATGTATTGCCCAACTCAATACGGATAAAATGGAAGCAAAAAACGACAAGAGATTTCGTAATAGGTCGAACGTAGACGATAAATCAGGTGTACTCGTAACAGGTCTGACAGATGAAACTCAGCGAACGTCGTCTTTGGAGTACTGCCGAACTGTTGTAGCTTCCGGTTTGTCAAGTATTGCTATCCGGCAGGGGATGAACGAACTCAGGCTTGTTGCTTGTAAAGAATGGCAATTATCTCGATCGAATACGGAAACATCACCATCTGAAGCAACTTTAAGTGAAACAGATGCAGATGTCGACAACTACACCAAATACAAAGCCAAATTGAAGGAACTGAAAATAAAACGTCAACGAGGAAGGTGCAAAGAGATACGAGATCAGGAACGAAAGACTGCCATACCCGTAAAACAGAGATCATTGCTATATCAACAACTGACTGAATCATCCTCGGACGATACGTCCGACGATGATAGTAGTGACGAAGATATAGAGGAATGTGATAGAAAAGTATCTGACTTTTTACGTTGGGAGATTGACCAAACCACCATGAAGAAAATCGAGAATGTCCTCGACACCGAAAGAATATTGTTGCAAGCACAACAAGCTCATCATTTACGTCGCTTAGATCGATACAGAAGTATAGCAGAGTCGTCCTCACCAAGCAAAATTTGTACAAATCACAATGGTTGCGTACCATCATCTATGGACATGCGTGACCGGAACTTTTGGTGTACTATGGAAAAAGCAGAGGCCCTACGGAATATAGACTTGGAATTCTTTCGGTGTAAAGATCTAGAAAAAACACAAAAATACCTCTCAATGATGGAAGACGAATATATGGCCTTGCGGAAAAGGGCGGATTCCGGTCAAAAGCTCATATTCAATACAGGCTCATTCACGTCCCCTTATTGTACTGATATAGAAGATCGGATAAAATGTATAATGCAAACAGAAAGGGATGCTCACAAATCTTCATTTGGCAAGTATATAAACGATTTCGGAAATTCCTTACGACGACGAGATATCTACGGTTATCAGGAACAGGACATGTTTCATGGTTGTCAGGACCTGAAAGAGATCCATGATTCTCATGAATGGAAACAGATCAAACACGACGGTAAATGCAACAACGAATTCAACTTAAATAAGGATTTAGAGTTGCTCACTAATACCTTAAATAGAGCCTTTGATGGAATTCAAGAGCAAATTAGGGAAGATTTCGAGAATGCTGCGTATCAGGCTGTAAATAACCCAGAATTATTAAAGAGGAACACGGAGGGGGTTGATCATCAGGAAGGAATTGGACTTCCGGTTAAGAAGAATTGTGAGGAATCCGTACATCCCGAAGAAGAAGATCCAGATGATGTATTTGCCGATGAGGGTTTACGACTGGCGCGTTTCGCTGCTAAAGCATTCAGTCTGGACACGTCACGGGAATTTTTAGTCGAAGAATATAAACAATTGAAAGACAATCGTCTTGGGGTGGATTTAAATTACTTTGTACCGGAAGCAATAAAGAAAGAAGCTGGAGATTTACCTCCCCTTGCGATACCGAAATGCAGCATGTGTAAACTCCGGAAAAAAATCAACAAAGTTGATAAAATAGATGGTAATGAGAAATCACAGTCTGCTGACAGCGACGAAACGAAAACTGCACCTTCCGCTACAATCAAGCGTTTTGGAGGACATGAATATGATGTAGTCACCGGATGTGGTATTAGGAAGCATAAAGTGTCATGCGCATTGTGTGCGACTAGAAAAGATGTCACTGTTTAGTCGTAATGTAATCATATTTGCTGATATTGGCTTGTTCACGACATTGAGATGTATTTCAATTTAAAAATTTCGACATTTCAAATTATAATTTTGTCTACACCCAAAAGGTAAACTAATGATCAATTGTCTCAAGCTTTGAAAAAAATGCCTCTTCCTATATGATGATAAAAATACGTGTTATGAATAGTGACTTGTATGTATTGTTCACATATAGATATGTATTGGAATATTCTTATGAAAATAACAACAGATATTGTAGCAGATGAGATGTACTCTCTTCTATATTTGTATGAAGTATGATAAAACACATAACTGATTGAAATCCGTTTGTTTGTGGTTTGTTTTTTGTTTTTGTTTTTGTTTCGGTTGGGGGAGGGGGGTGTGGAGGGGGTAAGGAGACTAACTTTTATATCACATTTCAAGAGACTTCTTCTGGAATATGTATCGACGCAAAAAAAAAGAAAAAAAATACTAAGATACAATTAAGTATGGGTTTAGTGTATCCTTGAATTCCCATACAACCCTCATCTTGAATTAAACGTTTATTTCGGCCGGTTTTGGTTTTTCTTATCCGCCATACCCCAAGCCACTAGCAGCACAGACGATACCGAGAAGGAGGGAGTATATATGTGATGTAGTTCATTTCATCAATTGACAAACTCTGCCTAATTCTCATTTTGTGCTATTGTCTTTGTCTTTTTGTACAACCAGTTAATAGCAGAAATCATTGCTTCCGTTTTATCAAACGGTTGTTTCCCAGCAGTATAAAGGAGTGGAATGCTAGGTTTGTTAGGTAAATCGCACATAGAATAGTCAGTCATTTTAAGAAATAGCGTCCATGTATTGGCAGGTTGCTACGTCAGTGAAAAAAAATAGAACAGATACGTCATATCTTCTACAGGGTATCAAAGGTAAAGGGTCTTATCAGCAAAAAAATCAACATATTTTCGCAGTATTAATAATGTTATTTCATTAATATACCTATTGTCGTCATGTTGATATTGTCAATAAGTCAATACACCAATTGTTGTCATGTTGGCATTGTCACTACGACAATATACCCAATGTCGTCATGTTGGCATTGTCACTACGACAATATACCCATTGATGTCATGTTGATATTGTCATTACGTCAATATACCCATTATTGTCATGTTGGCAATTTCACTACGTCAATATACCAATTGTCGTCATGTTGGCATTGCCACTACGTCAATATACCAATTGTCGTCATGTTGGTATTGTCACAACATCAATATACCCACTGTTGTCATGTTGGCATTGTCACTCCGTCAATATACCAATTGTCGTCATGTTGGTATTGTCACAACATCAATATACCAATTCTTGTCATGTTGGCGTTGTCACTCCGTCAATATACCCATTGTCGTCATGTTGACATTGTCACTACATCAATATACCCATTGTTGTCATCGTAATATTGTCAATACGTCAATATACCCATTGTGGTCATGTTGACATTGTCACTACATCAATATACCCATTGTTGTCATCGTAATATTGTCAATACGCCAATATACCCATTGTGGTCATGTTGACATTGTCACTACATCAATATACCCATTGTTGTCATCGTAATATTGTCACTACATCAATATACCAATTGTTGTCATCGTAATACTGTCACTACTTCAATATACCCATTGTCGTAATGTTGGCTATTGTCACTACGTCAATATACCCATTGTCGTCATGTTGACATTGTCACTATATCAATATACCCATTGTTGTCATCGTAATATTGTCACTATGTCAATATCCCCATTGTTGTCATGTTGATATTGGCACTCCGTCAATATACCCATTGTCGTCTTGTTGACATTGTCATTATGTCAATATACCTATTGTCGTCATATTGATATTGTCCCTATGACAATATTTCTATTGTCGTCGTGTTGGCATTGTCACTCCGTCAATATACCCATTGTCGTCATGTTGACATTGTCACTACTTCCATATACCAATTGTTGTCATGTTGATATTGTCATTACGTCAATATACACATTGTTGTCATGTTGGCATTGTCTCTACGTATATATTCCCATTTTCGCCATGTTGGCATTGTCCCTACATCAATATACCCAATGTCGTCCTCGTAATATTGTTACTATGTCAATATACCCATTGTTGTCCTCGTAATATTGTTACTATGTCAATATACCCATTGATGTCATCGTAATATTGTAACTCCTTGAATATACCCATTGTCGTGATGTTGACATTGTCACTAGATCAATATACTCATTGTTGTCATCGTAATATTGTCACTACGTCAATATACCCATTGTCGTCATGTTGACATTGTCACTATATCAATATACCCATTGTTGTCATGTTGATATTGTCATTCCGTGAACATACCCATTGTCGTCATGTTGATATTGTCATATCAATATACCCATTGTCATGTACACTATGTTAATATACCCATTGTCGTGATGTTGACATTGTCACATCGTCAATATACCAATTGTCGTCATTTTTGCATTATCAATACGTCAATATACCCATTGTTGTCATGCTGATATCGTCACTACCTCAATATACCCATTGTCGTCATGTTGGCATTGTCACTACATCCATATACCCATTGTCGACATGTTGGCATTATCACTACTTCAATATACCCATTGTCGTCATTTTCGCATATCACTACGTCAATATACCCATTGTTGTCATGTTGATATTGTCGCTACATCAATATATCCATTGTTGTTATGTTGATATTGTCACTTCGTCAATATACCCATTGTTGTCATGTTGATATTGTCACTACGTCAATATACCCATTGTTGTCATGTTGATATTGTCACTAAGTCAATATTCCTATTGTCGTCATGTTGATATTGTCAATAAGTAAATATAGATATTGTCGTCATGTTGGCATTGTCCCTGCGTCAATAGTCCCATTGTTGTCCTCGTAATATTGTTACTATGTCAATATACCCATTGTTGTCCTCGTAATATTGTTACTATGTCAATATACCCATTGTTGTCATCGTAATATTGTTACTATGTCAATATACCCATTGTTGTCATCGTAATATTTTCACTACGTCAATATACCGATTGTCCTCATGTTGATATTGTCACTATATCGAAATACCCATTGATGTCATGTTAGCATTGTCACTAAGTCAATATTCCCATTGTCGTCATGTTGATATTGTTACTACTTCAAAATACCTATTTTCGTCATGATTGGGCATTATCACTACGTCAAGGTACCCTCTGTTGTCATGTTGATATTGTCACTACGTCAATATACCCATTGTCATGTTGATATATACCCATTGTTGTCATGTTGATATTGTCATACGTCAATATACCCATTGTCATATTGTCACTACGTCAATATACCTATTGTTGTTATGTTGACATTGTCACTTTGTCAATATACCAATTCTCGTTATGTTGGCATTGTCACTACATCAATATACCCATTGTCTTCATGTTGGCATTGTCCGTAGGTCAATATATTCATTGTTGTCATCGTAATATTGTCACTACGTCTATATGCCCATTCTTGTAATGTTGGCATTGTCCCTACGTCAATATTCCCATTGTCGTCGTGTTAATATTGTCAATACGTCAATATAAGTATTGTTGTCATGTTGATATTGTCACTACGTCAATATACCAATTGTTGTCATGTTGATATTGTCACTACGTCAATATACCCATTGTTGTCATCGTAATATTGTCACTAAGTCTATATACCCATTGTAGTGATGTTGGCATTGTCCCTACGTCAATATACCCATTGTTGTCATGTTGACATTGTCATTCCGTCAACATACCCATTGTCGTCATGTTGATATTGTCACTAAGACAATAAACCTATTGTCGTCATGTTGGCATTGTCATAAATCCATATACCAATTGTTGTCATGTTGACATTGACACTTCATCAATATACCCATTGTTGTCATCGTAATATTTTCACTACGTCAATATACCGATTGTCCTCATGTTGATATTGTCACTATATCAAAATACCCATTGATGTCATGTTGATATTGTCACTACGTCAATATACCCATTGTCGTCATGTTGATATTATCACTACTCAATATACCCATTGTTGTCATGTTGATATTGTCATTACGTCTATATGCCCATTGTTGTCATGTTAATATTGTCACTATGTCAATATACCCATTGTATTGATGTTGGCATTGTCCCTACGTCAATATACCCATTGTTGTCATCGTAATATTTTTACTATGTCAATATACCCATTGTCGTAATTTTTGCATTATCACTACTCAACATACCCATTGTTGTCATGTTGATATTGTCATTACGTCTATATGCCCATTGTTGTCATCGTAATATTGTCACTATGTCAATATACCCATTGGCGTCGTGTTGATATTGTTACTAAGTCAATATACCCATTGTTGTCATCGCAATATTGTCACTACGTCAATATACCCATTGTCATCGTGTTGATATTGTCATTACGTCAATATACCCATTGTTGTCATGTTGATATTGTCACTATATCAATATACCCATTGTAGTCATGTTGGCATTGTCACTATATCAATATACCCATTGCAGTCACCATAATATTGTCACTACGTCAATATACCCATTGTTGTAATATTGTTACTATGTCAATATACCCATTGTTGTCATCGTAATATTGTAACTATTTCAATATACCCATTGTCGTCATGTTGACATTGTCACTACATCAATATACCCATTGTTGTCATCGTAATATTGTCACTACGTCAATATACCTATTGTTGTTATGTTGACATTGTCACTTTGTCAATATACCCATTGTCGTCATCGTAATATTGTCACTCCGTCAATATATCCATTGTCGTCATGTTGACATTGTCACTACATCAATATAGTCATTGTTGTCATGGTA
The DNA here is from genome assembly GCF_031769215.1 of Ylistrum balloti. Lineage (NCBI taxonomy): Eukaryota > Metazoa > Mollusca > Bivalvia > Pectinida > Pectinidae > Ylistrum > Ylistrum balloti. Next base: position 486,501 of record NW_026782166.1, on the reverse strand, counting down.
ATATTGTCATTCCGTCAACATACCCATTGTCGTCATGTTGATATTGTCACTAAGACAATAAACCTATTGTCGTCATGTTGGCATTGTCATAAATCCATATACCCATTGTCGACATGTTGTTATTGTCACTATATCAATATACCCATTGTCGTCATGTTGGCATTGTCCTTACGTCAATATACCCATTGTTGTCATCGTAATATTGTTACTATGTCAATATACCCATTGTCGTCATGTTGGCATTGTCCCTTCGTCAATATTCTCATTGTTGTCATGTTGATGGTGTCACTACGTCAATATAACCATTATTGTCATGTTGATATTGTCACTAAGTCAATATACCTATTGTCGTCATGTTGATATTGTCACTAAGTCAATATACATATTGTCGTCATGTAATATTGTCACTATACCCATTGTTGTCATGTTGATATTGTCACTACGTCAATATACCCATTGTTGTCATGTAATATTGTCATCACTACGTCAATATACCCATTGTCGTCAAGTTGATATTGTCACTACGTCAATATACCAATTGTTGTCATGTTGATATGGTCACTACGTCAATATAACCATTGTTGTCATGTTGATATTGTCACTATATCAATATATCGATTGTAGTCATGTTTGATATTGTCACTATATTGTCAATATACCCATTGTTGTCATGTTGATATTGTCGCTACATCAATGTACCCTTTGTTGTCATGTTGATATTATCAATACGTCAATATACCCATTGTTGTCATGCTGATATCGTCACTACCTCAATATACCCATTTTATTCTTGTTTATATTGTCACTCCGTCAATATCCCCATTGTTGTCATGTTGATATTGTCACTACGTCAATATACCCATTGTTGTCATTTTGATATTGTCACTCCGTCAATATACCCATTGTTGTCATCGCAATATTGTCACTACTATATCAATATTCGCATTGTTGTCACGTTAATGGTGTCACTACGTCAATATATCCATTACTGTCATGTTGATATTGTGACTAAGTCAATATACCTATTGTCATCATGTTGATATTGTCACTAAGTCAATATACCCATTGTTGTCATCGTAATATTGTCACTTCGGCAATATACCAATTGTCGTAATTTTTGCATTATCACTACCTTAATATACCCATTGTCGTCATGTTGATATTGTCGCTACATCAATATATCCATTGTTGTTATGTTGATATTGTCACTATACCCATTGTCATGTTGATATTGTCAATATACCCATTGTTGTCATGTTGATATTGTCACTACGTCAATATACCCATTGTTGTCATGTTGTATTGTCACTACGTCAATATACCCATTGTCGTCATGTTGACATTGCCACTATATCAATATACCCATTGTTGTCATGTTGATATTGTCACTATGTCAATATACCCATTGTCGTCATTGATTTGTCATTGTCATATACCCATTCTTGTCATGCTGGCATTGTCCCTACGTCAATATACCAATTGTTATCATGGTGATATTGTCACTACGTCAACATACCAATTGTTGTCATGTTGATATTGTCACTACGTCAATATACCCATTGTTGTCATGTTGATATTGTCACTAAGTCAATATACCTATTGTCGTCATGTTGATATTGTCACTAAGGCAATATGCCCATTGTCGTCATCGTAATATTGTCACTACGTCAATATACCCATTGTCGTCATGTTGACATTGTCACTATATCAATATACCCATTGTTGTCATCGTAATATTGTCACTACTTCAATATACCCATTGTCGTAATGTTGACATTGTCACTATGTCAATATACCCATTGTATTGATGTTGGCATTGTCCCTACGTCAATATACCCATTGTTGTCATCGCAATATTGTCTCTACGTCAATATACCCATTGTCGTCGTGTTGATATTGTCAATACGTCAATATAAGTATTGTTGTCATGTTGATATTGTCACTATGTCAATATACCTATTGTCCTGATGTTGATATTGTCACTATATCAATATACATATTCTCGTCATGTTGATATTGTCATTACGTCAATATACCCATTGTTGTCATCGTAATATTGTCACTACGTCAATATACCCATTGTCGTGATGTTGATATTGTCACTAGATCAATATACCCATTGTTGTCATGTTGATATTGTCACTAAGTCAATATACATATTGTCGTCATGTTTGCATTGTCCCTACGTCAATATTAACATTTTCGTCGTGTTGATATTGTCACTTTATCAATATACCCATTGTCGTCATGTTGGTGGTGTCACTATGTCAATATACCCATTGTTGTCATCGTAATATTGTCACTACATCAATATACCCCTTAGTGTCATGGTGATATTGTCACTTCGTCAATATACCAATTGTCGTCATGTTGATATTGTCACTACGTCAATATAACCATTATCGTCATGTTGATATTGTCTTTACGTCAATATTCCCATTCTTGTCATGTTGATATTGTCACTATGTCAATATACCTATTGTTGTTATGTTGATATTGTCACTATATCAATATACATATTCTCGTCATGTTGATATTGTCACTAAGTCAATATACCCATTGTCGTCATGTTGATATTGTTACTTCATCAATATACCCATTGTCGTCATGTTGATGTTGTCATATACCCATTGTCATGTTGGCATTGTCAACCATATGCCAATTGTTGTCATTTTGACATTGTCCCTACGTCAATATTCCCATTGCCGTCGTGTTGATATTGTCACTATATCAATATACCCATTGTAGTCATGTTGGCATTGTCCCTACGTCAATATACCAATTGTCGTCATGTTGATATTATCACCTCTCAATATGCCAATTGTTGTCATGTTGATATTGTCACTATGTCAATATACCCATTTTCGTCAATATACCCATACCGATTGTCCTCATGTTGATATTGTCACTATATCAAAATACCCATTGTTTGTCGTCAGTTTGCATTGTCACTATGTCAATATACCCATTGTTGTCATGTTTATATTGTCACTATGTCAATATACCCATTGTTGTTATGTTGCTATTGTCACTACATCAATATACCCATTGTCTTCATGTTGATATTGTCACTATATTGTCAATATATACCCATTGTTGTCATTTTGATATTGTCACTATATCAATATACCCATTGTAGTCATGTTGGCATTGTCCCTACGTCAATATACCCATTGTTGTCATCGTAATATTGTCACTAGATCAATATACCCATTGTTCTCATGTTGATATTGTCACTAAGTCAATATACCTATTGTCGTCATGTTGATATTGTCACTAAGTCAATATGCCCATTGTCGTCATTTTGATATTTTCCCTATGTCAATATACCTATTGCCGATATAATATACCCATTTGTTGTCCTGTTGATATTATCACTACCTCAATATACCCATTGTCGTCATTTTTGCATATCACTACGTCAATATACCCATTGTCGTCAAGTTGATATTGTCACTCCGTCAATATACTAATTGTCGTCATGTTGATATTGTCAATACGTCAATATTGTCAATACGTCAATATAAGTATTGTTGTCATGTTGATATTGTCAATAAGTAAATATAGATATTGTTGTCATGTTGGCATTATCACTACGTCAAGGTACCCTTTGTTGTCATGTTGATATTGTCACTACGTCAATATACTAATTGTTGTCATTTTGATATTATCCCTACGTCAATATTACCATTATTGTCATGTTGACATTGTCACTTCATCAATATACCCATTGTCATCGTGTTGATATTGTCATTACGTCAATATACCCATTGTTGTCAACGCAATATTGTCACTACGTCAATATACCCATTGTCGTCATGTTGATATTGTCAATACGTCAATATACCCATTGTCGTCATGTTGGTGGTGTCACTATGTCAATATACCCATTGTCGTCAGGTTGATATTGTCACTACGTCAATATAACCATTATCGTCATGTTGATATTGTCACTACATTAATATACCAATTGTCGTCATTTTTGCATTATCACTACTTTAATATACCCATTTGTTGTCCTGTTGATATTGTCACTACGTCAATATACCTATTGTCGTCATGTTGATATTGTCACTATATCAATATACCCATTGCAGTCACCATAATATTGTCACTACGTCAATATACCCATTGTCGTGATGTTGATATTGTCACTACGTCAATATACCTATTGTCGTCATGTTGATATTGTCACTAAGTCAATATACCTATTGTCGTCATGTTGATATTGTCACTAAGTCAATATGCCCATTGTCGTCATTTTGATATTTTCCCTATGTCAATATACCTATTGCCGTCATGTTGTTATTGTCACTATATCAATATACCCATTGTCGTCATGTTGGCATTGTCCTTACGTCAATATACCCATTGTTGTCATATACCCAATTACCAATTGTCGTCATGTTGATATTATCACCTCTCAATATGCCCATTGTTGTCATGTTGATATTGTCACTATGTCAATATACCCATTTTCGTCGTGTTGATATTGTCACTATATCAATATACCCATTGTCGTCATGTTGATGGTGTCACTATATCAATATACCCATTGTTGTCATCGTTGTTCACTGCATATGTCAATATACCATTGTTGTTATCATCGTAATATTGTTACTATGTCAATATACCCATTGTCGTCATGTTGGCATTGTCCCCATGTCAATATACCAATTGTCGTCATGTTGATATTATCACTACTCAATATGCCCATTGTTGTCATGTTGATATTGTCACTATATCAATATACCCATTGTAGTCATGTTGGCATTGTCCCTACGTCAATATACCCATTGTTGTCATCGTAATATTGTTACTATGTCAATATACCCATTGTATATATGTTGATATTGTCACAACGTCAATAGACCTATTGTTGTTATGTTGATATTGTCACTCCGTCAATATACTAATTGTCGTCATGTTGGCATTGTCACTATATCAATATACCCATTGCAGTCACCATAATATTGTCACTACGTCAATATACCCATTGTCGTGATGTTGATATTGTCATTACGTCAATATACCTATTGTCGTCATGTTGATATTGTCACTGTCACATGTTGATATTGTCACTAAGTCAATATACCTATTGTCGTCATGTTGATATTGTCACTAAGTCAATATACCTATTGTCGTCATGTTGGCATTGTCACTACATCCATATGCCAATTGTTGTCATTTTGACATTGTCCCTACGTCAATATTCCCATTGCCGTCGTGTTGATATTGTCACTATATCAATATACCCATTGTCGTCATGTTGGCATTGTCCCTACGTCAATATACCCATTGTTGTTATGTTGCTATTGTCACTACATCAATATACCCATTGTTGTCATGTTGATATTGTCACTATGTCAATATACCCATTTTCGTCGTGTTGATATTGTCACTATATCAATATACCCATTGTCGTCATGTTGATGGTGTCACTATATCAATATACCCATTGTCGTCAGGTTTGCATTGTCACTGCATCAATATACTCATTGTTATCATCGTAATATTGTTACTATGTCAATATATCCATTGTTGTCATCGTAATATTGTCACTACATCAATATACCCCTTACTGTCATGTTGATATTGTCACTATTCAACATGCCCATTGTTGTCATGTTGATATTGTCAATATATCAATATACCCATTGTAGTCGTGTTGGCATTGTCCGTACGTCAATATACCCATTGTTGTCATCGTAATATTGTTACTATGTCAATATACCCATTGTATATATGTTGATATTGTCACAACGTCAATAGACCGATTGTTGTTATGTTGATATTGTCACTCCGTCAATATACTAATTGTCGTCATGTTGGCATTGTCTCTACGTCAATATACCTATTGTCGTCATGTTGATGTTTTCACTAAGTCAATATACCTATTGTCGTCATGATGACACTGTCACTAAGTAAATATAGATATTGTCGTCATTTTGGCATTTTCAATACAACCATATGCCAATTGTTGTCATTTTGACATTGTCCCTACGTCAATATTCCCATTGCCGTCGTGTTGATATTGTCACTATATCAATATACCCATTGTCGTCATGTTGGCATTGTCCCTACGTCAATATACCCATTGTTGTTATGTTGCTATTGTCACTACATCAATATACCCATTGTCTTCATGTATGGCATTGTCCGTACGTAAGTATACCCATTGTTGTAATCGTAATATTGTTACTATGTCAATATACCCATTGTCGTGTTTATATTGTCACTCCGTCAATATCCCCATTGTCGTCATGTTGATATTGTTACTTCATCAATATACCCGTTTTTGTCATCGTAATATTTTCACTACGTCAATATACCCATTGGCGTCGTGTTGATATTGTTACTAAGTCAATATACCCATTGTTGTCATCGCAATATTGTCACTACGTCAATATACCCATTGTTGTCATTGTATGTCAATATACCCATTGTCATGTTGTCATATTGTCACTATTGTCGTCATGTCAATATACCCATTGTTGTCATGTTGATATTGTCACTACGTCAATATACCCATTGTTGTCATGTTGATATTGTCACTATATCAATATACCCATTGTAGTCATGTTGATATTGTCACTACGTCAATATACCCATTGTTGTCATTACCATTGTCGTCATGTTGATATTGTCACTATAATATACCAATTGTCGTCATTTTTGCATTATCACTACTTCAATAGACCAATTGTCGTCATGTTGCAATTGTCACTACATTAATATACCAATTGTCGTCATGTTGATATTGTCTTTATGTCAATATACCCATTGTTGTCATGTTGATATTGTCACTACGTCAATATACCCATTGTCGTCATGTTGACATTGTCACTATATCAATATACCCATTGTTGTCATGTTGATATTGTCATTATATCAATATACCTATTGTCGTCATGTTGGCATTGTCCCTACATCAATATACCCATTGTTGTCATCGTAATATTGTCACTATGTCAATATACCCATTGTCGTCATTTTTGCATTATCACTACTCAACATACCCATTGTTGTCATGTTGATATTGTCACTAAGGCACTATTCCTATTTTCGTCGTGTTGATATTGTCACTTTATCAATATACCCATTGTCGTCATGTTGGTGGTGTCACTATGTCAATATACCCATTGTCGTCAGGTTGATATTGTCACTACGTCAATATAACCATTATCGTCATGTTGATTATTGTCCTATTATACCCATTGTTGTCATGTCACTACTCAATATGCCCATTGTTGTCATGTTGATATTGTCACTATATCAATATACCCATTGTAGTCACCATAATATTGTCACTACGTCAATATACCCATTGTCGTGATGTTGATATTGTCATTACGTCAATATACCTATTGTCGTCATGTTGATATTGTCACTAAGTCAATATACCTATTGTCGTCATGTTGATATTGTCACTAAGTCAATATACCTATTGTCGTCATGTTGATATTGTCACTAAGTCAATATACCTATTGCCGTCGTGTTGATATTGTCACTATATCAATATACCCATTGTAGTCATGTTGGCATTGTCCCTACGTCAATATACCAATTGTTGTCATGTTGATATTGTTACTATCTCAATATACCAATTGTCGTCATGTTGATATTGTCACTACTCAATATGCCCATTGTTGTCATGTTGATATTGTCACTATATCAATATACCCATTGTAGTCATGTTGGCATTGTCCCTACGTCAATATACCCATTGTTGTCATCGTAATATTGTTACTATGTCAATATACTCATTGTTGTCATCGTAATATTGTCACTACGTCTATATGCCCATTATTGTCATGTTGGCATTGTCCCAACGTCAATATTCCCATTTTCGTCGTGTTGCTATTGTCACTATATCAATATACCCATTGTCGTCATGTTGGCATTGTCACTACATCAATATACCCATTATTGTCATGTTGATATTGTCACTAAGTCAATATACCTATTGTCGTGATGTTGATATTGTCATTACGTCAATATACCTATTGTCGTCATGTTGATATTGTCACTACGTCAATATACCCATTGTCGTCATGTTGTATTGTCACTATGTTATACCCATTGTCACATGTTGATATTGTCACTACTTCAATATACCAATTGTTGTCATGTTGACATTGACACTTCATCAATATACCCATTGTTGTCATCGTAATATTGTCACTACGTCTATATGCCCATTCTTGTCATGTTGGCATTGTCCCTACGGCAATATACCAATTGTTATCATGGTGATATTGTCACTACGTCAATATACCAATTGTTGTCATGTAGATATGGTCACTACGTCAATATAACCATTGTCGTCAGATTGGCATTGTCACTACATCAATATACCCATTGTTGTCATCGTAATATTGTCACTACGTCTATATGCCCATGTCACTACATCAATATACCCATTGTTGTCATCGTAATATTGTCACTACGTCTATATGCCCATTCTTGTCATGTTGGCATTGTCCCTACGTCAATATTCCCATTTTCGACGTGTTGCTATTGTCACTATATCAATATACCCATTGTCGTCATGTTGATATTTTCACTACGTCAATATACCAATTGTCGTCATGGTGATATTATCACTACTCAATATGCCTATTGTTGTCATGTTGATATTGTCACTATATCAATATATCCATTGTAGTCATGTTGGCATTGTCCCTACGTCAATATACCCATTGTCGTCATGTTGACATTGTCACTATATCAATATACCCATTGTTGTCATGTTGATATTGTTATTACATCAATATACTTATTGTCGTCATGTTGGCATTGTCCCTACGTTAATATACCAATTATTGTCATCGTAATATTGTCACTATGTCAATATACCCATTGTTGTCATCGTAATATTGTCACTACGTCAATATACCCATTGTCACTATATCAATATACCCATTGTCACTATATCAATATACCCATTGTCGTCATGTTGATATTTTCACTACGTCAATATACCAATTGTCGTCATGTTGATATTGTCACTATATCAATATATCCATTGTAGTCATGTTGGCATTGTCCCTACGTCAATATACCCATTGTCGTCATCGTAATTTTGTCACTACGTCAGTATAACCATTGTTGTCATCGTAAATTATGTCACTACGTCAATATCCCCATTGTAGTCAGGTTGACATAGTCACTACATCAATATACCCATTGTTTTCATCGTAATACTGTCACTATGTCAATATACCTATTGTTGTTATGTTGATATTATCACTCCGTCAATATGCCCATTGTTGTCATGTTGATATTGTCATTACACCAATATACCCATTGTTGTCATGGTGATATTGTCACTACGTCAATATACCCATTGTTGTCATGTTTATATTGTTACTACTTCAATATACCCATTGTAGTCATGTTGATGTTGTCACTAAGACAATATACATATTGTCGTCATGTTGGCATTGTCACTATATCTATATACCAATTGTTGTCATCGTAATATTGTCACTATGTCAATATAGTCATTGTCGTGATGTTGACATTGTCACTTCATCAATATACCTATTGATGTCATGTTGATATTGTCACTACTTCAATATACCTATTGTTATCATGTTGATATTGTCATTACGTCTATATGCCTATTGTTTTCATATTGATATTGTCACTACTTCAATATACCCGTTGTTGTCATGTTGATATTGTCACTTTGTCAATATACCAATTGTTGTCATCGTAATGTTGTCACTACGTCAGTATACCTATTGTTGTCATGTTGATATTGTCACTTTGTCAATATACCAATTGTTGTCATCGTAATGTTGTCACTACGTCAATATACCCATTGTTTTCATGTTGATATTGTCATTACGTTAATATACCCATTGTTGTCATGTTTATATTGGTACTGCTTCAATATACCCATTGTTGTCATGTTGATATTGTCACTACGTCAATATACCCATTGATGTCATGTTAATATTGTCACTACGTCAATATACCCATTGGTGTCATGTTGATAGTGTCACTACGTGAATATACCCATTGTTGTCATGTTGATATTGTCACTACGTCAATATACCCATTGTTGTCATGTTGATATTGTCACTACGTCAATAAGCCATTGTTGCCATGGTGATTTTACACAAATTCTTTGTGTTTAAATTAATTTTTTTGCTACATCTAAAAAAATTCATTCGCAATATCCTCAACCCTTTACCAGTACGCCTACTATTTTACGGTCGTAATCCTCGATGGAATATGTCCTTTTAAACCCTTCTCTCGTTCATATCTTGACTCCGTTGTTTCGACTTCGAGTTTCCACTGAAATTTCGTTGAAATATACGTCGACACTATTATTATAATTTCTTTTTTTTTTTTTTTTATAAAAGCAAATTTATCAATAGCAAATTAAATACTAAAGCCGATACTGGCAAAACACCATATGACTATTCCGTAAACAGACCCAAGTGATCTAAAATATCTCTTCACTTTGTCTTGTTAATCTGAAATGTCAGTACTTTACAAATTCACAAAACAAGTTTCATATACTTTGTACATCAATTTACAGGCACATGTTGATTGGTCGAGGAACCGTTTCTGTCCGAATTCCATATTAGAGAATTCAGTGTTAATTGACTCCCGATCTTTCTGCACTAGTTCGACTCTCGGAGTCGGGGAGATCTTCAGTTACAAATAATATACAAAATTGTATGTTCTCAAAGTTTAACCTGAGGCATTGTTTTGTGGAATGATTGATTATCCACGGCAAAACAAATTCCGTCTAATGTACTGGATTGTGTGTATAATAATTAACGATATGAAATGGAAAGCGATTTGGAGACATAAATTTCTTAATCTCTGGGCTTAGGACTAGATAAACTGAATGATTATCACATCAGATACTCATCAGTCGAGATATCGAGGTTACCTACACATCGAGATAAGCATACTTCGTCATTATGTATACTTATATACTTATTCCTTAAACATGTAAGTGAAATAATTTATAAGAAATAAAAAAAAACTGACTTGTCCGAAAGGATGTATGCCTTTCAAATTCAAGTTTAGCGTCATCGTTACAGAATGGATTGCAAGAGACCTCTGTTGAGCATACCTGGCGTGTCAATTCGCATGTACAGTTTATGAAACATAACTGCATTCATTTGGTAATTGTAAAAAGCTAGGGAATTACCCAGGGGCTAGAAGTCATATTAAAGAAATGTACGAAACTGTGCGTTGAAACACGCTTCTGGCTCTCTCTAGTGACTCTCTGCTCGTGTGCTGGGGGTGTGGTAGTTGTCCGTGTGCATTCATAGATAGTTATCTCCCGTTCATATTCAGGTATCTCATTCACCTCAGCGGAATGTTATTGCTTTCGAATTACATTAATAGACCGGTTGAATGATATTAATCTTGTAAATGACTTTCTTAATAATCTATTAGGTGTAGGTCACGGATCATTTACCACTGACTTTGCGTGACCTCGGACGCGTTGTATGACTAGCGAGGACTGCCGCATGCATACAGCGATCAAGATGGCGGACGGTCGTGAAGTGAACAGTCTATTTGTTTGATATGTGTTTTAGGTATTTGCTAAGGTCCCAAAGGAGCTATGCATCGTCAAGATCGATTTCTAGTACAGATAATTTCATTGGTTGAATAGCCCATTTACAAAGTTCAAAGAAAACTCGTCGGTTGAGCTTGTGAGTACCAGTGGTACTGATTACCTGAACGAACTAGGCAGTCGTTTCGCTACTCCCTGGCGTGTGCTAGAGCAATCAAGAACACAACTTCATCTTTCAATTTGCTATATTAGATGAATTAATAACAATAGTTATTTTTGTCAGGTAGGGCGATCGTATCCTGATTATCCAAGGGGGCCAAAAAATGAGTCTGTTAACGTAATGGCGAACGTATTATAAATAAAGTGATTGTTGATTTCAAAAATGCTTTTTTGTAAATATGTTATTGCTCCTAAAAGACGTCTTCTTCATTTCTTGCAGTGATACAGCAAATGCTACTAAAGTACAAGCAAAATTTCTTTTTCATTATTCTTTTATATATTAAGAAAAAACTATTTTATATTTTTGATATTTATTTTTCATAATTATTTTATCTATTGAGAAAAAAATTATATAATTTTTATATTTGTTTTTAATTATTCTTTTATATATTGAGATAAAAATCCATTTATTTTAATGCTTATTGACATAGTGACAAAAATATTGGGAAATATCACCGTAGTATATATATAAACTTGGCAAATACGTTTGAATTGTAAAGACAAAGTTCTGATTTCTTATCAAAAGATCATATTTAAGTTTAATAATGCGTATTATGTTCAAAAATTGGAAATTAGAATATTCTGAGGAAAGAAATCTTTTGAAAGTGTAAACTGCCGATAAAATCGATGGATGCTTCGTTGCTGATTATGAACAGCGTGTTAAAAGTATTTTTCCATAGAAAAGCGTTGATGCGTAAAAAGTTAGCTAGTAACCAGTTCATAAATTCTCTTATCAGATCGCCAAAATTTTTGTCAAAGCAATTCAAATCGTTTAAGATAGCATCGAAGCTGAAGGTTATTGTGCCTTTATTGAAATTTTATTAGAATTATATGTCACATTTTTTAATAAAATTATCTGTAATCGATTTTAATTATTTAATCTGTGAATTATGATGACGCTAATAGAGTAATATAAATACAAAACGGAAGAAAGACATTGTTGTCACTTTTTTCATGGGTTTTCAAGGAGTATATTAGGTCAGGTATAAAATAATGAAGATTTCAAAACCTGAACTAGACGTTTTAAATAACTTCATCTGTGCTAGCTACTGTTTTAGTGAAGAGTGCCGGTAGGTGTCTGTGTCTGAATTATGATCCAAACAAAGCACCGCAAAATATAAATAATTGATCAATAACAATAATCAGTTTCTAAAAATAGTTTTTTTTTTGCGGGGAATATCATCCTTGTTGATATCTTTTACCGGTCATAAACTAGACCTTCTTATCAAAAAATGTTCTGTTGTTTTATTATTCTGTTCTTTTTAGCATTATAATTTTCAGAATAACGTTTTTTCTTCGGGGGGGGTGGGGGGGAGCATTGTGTGTTTTGTTTTTGTTTTTGTTTTGTTAATATACACATCGTTAAAGAAATCTTGAGAACTTTTGTGTTGAAGATTTAGTTAGTTTATCTATAAGATTTTGTTTTAATTTGTGTCTCTATTTAATTCCAGTCATGCATTTGTTTGAATCAAAATTTGTTTGGTCCATTCAAATATGAAGGAATATATATATATAATATATAGCAATTTTTACATTTCATATTTGGAAAGTTATTTAATAATTTGAAGTTATCAAAATACATGTATATTTCTGAGCGTGGCGATCGATTGTGACGTTGTGGTTACTCGTAAATGTGATGAACTATGTGACCGTTTGTACCAGCTTAATGACTCCGTTTTAGTAGCAAAAAGTCTTGTTTTTATATGAAAAGGAATTCTGACTGACGTCCGCAAAACAGACAAAGATAAGATAAAAAAAATAATGATACTCGTACATTTTCAGAGGCCTTAGGACTTGACCTCATTGCGAGATATCCGATGTTTTTTTTTATTGTTACAAGCATATCAACATTTCATCTGTTACAGGTCAATATAATAACGATTAAAATTCAAATCTCATAATCCCTGTCCCATAATTACTCATTCTGTGCCATATGTCTACAACAAAATGCGAATTAAATCGATTTACAAAGTGTGAAATAAAATTCCTTACGCGTCCTTTCACCTCGGGTGAGTATTAGGTGCAAATTGCAACAGGAAATTGTATTAATTAATACATGAACGTGATACAGAGCATCGATTTATACTATAACGTGTCAAATTTATATGACATTTAATTTGGTAAATATTTTATGATGTTCAATGGTGTCGTTCAAAAATCTTGTGTTCTTTGGTTGATTCAATGTACAGTCATGACACCTCGTGCGTTGCAGGACATGCGCACTTAATGACGGGTACCCCGAGCGACATCTAATCGAATTTAAGGTGGACAAAACGAATTGAAAATCGATCGCTGGTAAGGAAACCAATTTTAGACATTCATCGCAATATTGACAGACAAATTAGGAATGACAGAATTTCTGTTTGTGAAGCTTTTATATCTGATGGCGATACAGAACGATGGACCTAAACGAATGACGCCCTTTCTGTTTAGTGATGAAAATGTCGGCTTATTGTCAGTCTAGGCAAACATGAATGTAGAGCCTGAATAAAAATGCTAAACAGAGTTTCCATTTTATTCGAACGATGTCAGATTATCTGTTTTCTTTGAAAGTTAATTATTCTAAGATTCATTATAATTGTTATTTTGCCATGCGTTCTGGATTTAGAACTATTTAGAAGATAGAAACCCGAATAATTGAAGGAAATTTCAACACTACAGGTTCTGGTTTAGTACGATATCCATGTCCGGAGTAAAGTCACAATCTACGCATAACTGTTGAGTACTTGGAAATAATATCAAAAATGTTATCTACATATTGAAAAATTAAAAGATATTTTAAATATGTATAAGCTGGGCCTAGTTGTTTCTTTACTAAGAGGATTGGGGCGAAAACTTAATTTTTTTCATTCTTTCTTTGTCTGTCTGGAGTGGCTAATGGCAGTGTTCGATGCAGAGCACATATTACAATTTGTATGCACGTCTTGTTCTAGGGTTAGCAACCGACTACGCCTTATCGTAACGTTAACCGGAGAATGTCGATGTCACAAATATCGGTAAACATCGGTAAACAACGGGATTTTGACAACAAACTATCACTAACGCCACTAATACCTTAAAGATCAAATGGCCACTTAACAAAATTGCACGAGTGACGCGGAACCTCCAGGGAAACAGTATGTTAATCTGAAACTGACAAACAAGTCTCACCTGCTCACCTGAGGCCGAGGGTGAGGATGGGGAGAGTGGGTGGGGTGGGGGGTGGGGGAGACCGAGGGTGAGGATGGGGAGAGTGGGTGGGGTGGGGGGTGGGGGTGGGGGGGGGGGGGGGGGGAACAAAGGATGTTACCAAATAAGGAAACAGTCGAGTATCGTTGGCAGATATTTGATTTGTATCGCCCCGATTCCTCGAGTCCTTGTGATAAAAACATATATATGTCCATGTATTTCTGTGTTTTCAGTGTAGTAAATGTGGTGATTTCACCATATGGCACTTATATGACAACATGTCATCACGGACACGGGATTGGTTTATAAATATTTAAAATTGTTATTGAAAATTCGTTGTTCTGTAAGTATCGGGTTTCATGTACGGTCATTCTACTGTTTATCGGCTAATTGATATTTACCACCCAATATCCTCTGCACTGGAAGAGAAAAAACATACCTGTTCATTTATTTTTTTTTCTATTTTTGATTTATCTAAAGCCTTCGACAAAGGTTGGCAGAATGTTTTGTTGATAATGTTACAATTGTAGGGCACATCGGGGTAAATACACACTTTTAAGAGGGCACATCGGGGTAAATACACACTTTTAAGAAAAAAAAAAAATACAATTCTTATTCTTCTTTAAATGCCACTGAGTCTGGGGTTCCACAAGGGTGAATTCTCGGCCCACTTCTTTTATTTAAATTTTTTATTTAGATTTATTTAAATATTTTAAATATAGGCGAAAGTTTTAAATCTATCTCTCGACTATTTGCAGATGACACTTCGCATTCGCATTCATAATCTTCCTGTCTCGAACCACGTGTAACATTTAATAGATATTTAGATAAGTTAAATACGTTGACTAATACATGGCTAGTTAATTTTAATCAAGAAAAAAACACTGATGTGCTGGTCATTTGTAACTGTGTAAACTTAGATGAAGATCTAGAGTTGGAATTAAACGGAAATTGTCTTAATTTTACTAATCTCCATAAACATTTAGGGGTTATATCTTATTCTGTTGCTAAGTGGGGAGACCGTATTTATGAAATATATAATTCGGTAATGAAAAAAGATGAATGTAAATTGAAATATTGTCTTATTCATAACTCACATGTTATGATTTATAAATAGTTGATTTGACCAGTATAAGAATTCGTTTCTGAACTTTTTATTTTAAAAATGTCTGCAATTTAGAAACGAGAGAAATATTTTCATACAAAATGTTCAGCCGTTAAATGTAGAATTAAATTTAGAAACCATTTTGTTCGGAAATCAACAACTTCCCGCAGACCTTCATAAAACAGTCTTTAATTTGGTACAAACTTTCATAAAATCCAGCAAATGATTTTGATCAAATTTACAGTAAGTAAGATGTATCTGATATCTATGTCATTAATCGTACACTTTCATTCATATTGTTATTCATTACTGTAATAATATGGATTGTTCATCTCTTTGGAGAAAGATGATGATATGTTGTTACAATGTCTGATCCAATGACTTCAGTTGATAATAAAATATGTTTGAATGAAATCGTATTGTACGCACGTCTCGAGACGGCCACAGACTGAATAGGTTCACGTGTTTAAATATCTAGTTTCGTAATAAAAACAGAATTTTATTACGATATTTTGTACGATGTTGTCTAGGTCGTGATTGTTTGCTATATTCATACAAAAAAGAAAAAACAAAACAAAAAAACAAAGATAGCATGTATCCCTGAATAAATATATTGATAACATTCTCTGATTCACGTATCGATCTGAAGATTGAAAAACAACACTACGTTTATAGTGGATGATGATACTGCAAATATTGTTGTATTCTTTACTAAACATTCTTTTTGGCGTCCTTTAATATTTTTTTTCAAAACAAATCTCACTTGCATAATCAATACTATTGATAATTGTATCAAATACAGAACATTATGTATTTATATCAAGATAATGACTTTTTAATTTACTGTTTGTAGCAAAATAAGCTTTCCTACCTTAATTAGCAACATAAATTTGTGTTTGATTAAATTTTCCGTTGTTAGTAGATAACATATCTTGATGATTAAATTAAATTTTAATTCCAGCTCAAAATGGGGGGGGGGGGGGATAATATTAATGCTACATATATATATGTTATGAAGAAAATCAATGTCTTATGAAGGTTGAAATATTTGTTTAATAGAAATAGTCTCATAAAAATTTACAAAGCTTTTATTTTACCTATTTTAGAGTATGCTTGTGAATTGCGGGACGGTTGCACTAATTCTGAATCAGATAAATTAGAGAAAGCCCGAAGAGAAACTGCTCGTATTATGACTGGCCTTCCTTCTTATGCACGTATAGAAGATTTACATTTTGAAACTGGTTTAGATACACTTTCGAATCGTCGAAAACGAAGAAAACTTGAAATTTTATTTAAAATGCGTAACAAGCTAACTCCAGATTATTTAAACGATCTCTTGCCACCTATTGTTGCAGATAATAACCGATACAATCTTAGAAATAACAATGGTTATAGAGTTCCTCTATTTGGGCTTTTTCTTACAAACCTCTCTTTTATACCTTCTACGCTTCGTAGCTAGAACTTGTTAGATTTCACTGTACGGTCACTGCCTTCCATAAATTGATTTAAAACCTCATTTACTTTAAATACACAACAATCCCCACCAATCTATTGTAGTTATGGTGAACGGAAGTTAAACATAATACATACTAAACTTAGACACAGTTGTAGTTCCCTTAAATACGATCTATATCGAGTAAATCTTGCTGAAAATCCAGTTTGCTCCTGTGGACATCCTTGTGGGAATGCCTTTCACTTCGTCTTTGTGTGTCAAACTTTTAGAAATGAAAGACGCACTTTGTTTCATAATCTGGCTGAATTAGACGTAGATTTGAATTTAGAGCTTCTTTTGTTTGGTAGTTTTGATCTTTCTGAGGACCTAAACTATTTTGTCTTTAGACACGTGCAAAATTTCATTAAATCCAGAAAAAGGTTTAAAAAGATTCTTATACATGTTTTTATGTCTGTGTGTGAATGCTTAATATGTATAATCTATGTTTAAGCCTATATTTTTATAACCATCTATTTGAAAATGTATGATGGGAGAGGGCTCCAATAAGTTGTAATAACTTGTGCCCAATTCATTGTTCAAATTTATTTTGGCAATAAAATATGTTTAAACTAAACTAAAAATTAAATTCACCAACCACTTCTATATCTCAATCATTGTAAAATCACTTTTCATTGTCATGCTGTTTTCCTCTATTTTTAAAAAAAATCATAATTTTTATTTTTTTCACATTCAGTGTCGACTTCCATTCATTATAATAAATAAACAAAGCCTGTAACATATTTTAGGAACGATTGGGCTGATTCTGCAATCAAAACAGTGTCTGCCTACATAATTAAGAACCTGTTAATTAAATCAATTTAATTCTCTCTGATTAAAAAACATATTTCGCAATCATTAACATAAAGAAGGAACAAACTTGAGGACAGAATTTCTTCCTGGAATAATCCAATCGTGTTTTGTAGTATTCAGACAAACTTCCATTATACTTAATACAAAATTTTACATTTTCATATAACGAGTGTATGATGTTCAACATTTCCCCATCAATTCCCTGTTTGGTAAACCATAGACGACATTTATTAATTAAATCAAACTCCTTGTTGTAGTCTATAAAACAACAGTGCAATCTTTATTTTTTTAATGTTTTGTTGACCAAAGTTTGTAGAGTAAATATATCTATCGTAGAAAACCCAGGGTTAAATCCAAACTGAGCGTCTGTTATGATATTGTATTCTTTAACCGAGGTGGGATGCAGGGGCTTCCCGCACAGTCTGTGTGGAGAATGCTATCTGCATTGGGAGTGTCGGGCAGGACCAAGAAATCAGCGGTGCAGAGGATGAC
The DNA here is from genome assembly GCF_031769215.1 of Ylistrum balloti. Classification (NCBI taxonomy): domain Eukaryota; kingdom Metazoa; phylum Mollusca; class Bivalvia; order Pectinida; family Pectinidae; genus Ylistrum; species Ylistrum balloti. The sequence continues at coordinate 467,664 of NW_026782166.1, read as the reverse complement.
CAAGGCATCAGAAGACTCAAGTAGCTGGACGCCCACCACCGAGGCGCAATGACTGATCATCACTGTGGACCCCCCATTCTGAGAGTGTACCGAGCTAGGAGTCGAAACACGCAACGAGGGATGGCCTCGGCTGAGGACGTCGGCGGTGAAGCAGTAGAAACATCTTAGCTGTTTTAAGGCAACATTGAGCATGCGCCGAAGCGTTAATTAATGTCACTATGGTAATAACCGGACATACGGTGAATAGGGGATAAATATGACAATCAAGTAATTTAGAAAATATCATTTTTCTTTTTCAGTCCCTAATTGGTTCAATCATCTACTACTAAAACGTTTAAAAACATAAATAATCCAAAAATTCGACAAATGTGCCGCTTCTAAGTCCTTTTCATTGCCCTGCAAATCTGTGACAGCGTATAGGAAGCCATTTTATCAAGCATTGAGGCGTGTCTAAAATGAATGACCGGTGAGAATGCTGCCGCCTATTTAACGCCATAGAACACTACCATAAAAACCCTGAAAAATTAATCACTTATGTTTAACGCTGTGATAATACCTTTTCAACGGTGTATATGTCTTATAATTATTTATCTATTAAACTCTCTAACCTTACTGTCTCCTCTCGCCAGGGATTTACCAGTTATTCATAAGAGAACACATTAGGGTGTAAAACATCAAAATAAACCTATTTATCATATTTCCTAAACGTTAATAATTCCGTTTTATTAGATAGAGACTTGATGATCCACAAAACTTATTTTAAACTGTTAATAATTAACTTGCAAAATTCTTCGGCGACAACAGAGCAGTTAACTGCTAATTAGGGATTCATTGACTGATGGCTTGATAACGTCTCTGTGATCCCGGCGACACCATAAAAACCGCGACTGTTTCTAATTATTTATCACCTTTTAACGTATCAATATTTTATTTCTTTTCAATTTTATTCTATTAGTCAACCGAGTAATGATCTTTCCGTGATAGTCACCGACCACGAACAACAAAGTCACATACAATTTGATGGCGTTTTTGATGTGAAATATTATGACAAGAAATAAGATGTTTTAGAACACATCCAGTAGAAGATTTGAGTGTGACGTTTCGATGATTACACGGTCACCTTCATCAGACAAATGACCAGTGTTGAGCGTACTAGCACTGAACGAGGTACGAGATGGTACGAAATCGACCAACCTTTTCGGCTACACTATGATCCTATGTACACTAAGGTCGAAAATAGTGTGACGAGATGGGTGATAGGTGGTCGATTCCGGGTACGATTAACATTGGTTATTTGTTTGATGGAGGTGACCGTGTAGTCAACGAAACGTCACATTCAAATCTGAAAACGTTACTGGTTGTGTAAATCATCTGTTTTATTGGCACTACCAACCTGAAGAAAAATTCCGAAATTATAACAAGAGAGTTCTAAAACAAAAAACTGAATTAATTTCCCTCTTTCAGTGGTGAAATTCATAACATATAAGTAAAAAAAACCAAAAAAAAAAAAAAAAACAAAAAAAAAAAAAAATAATACAAAAAAAATCCCTGAAAAAGTCGTTTTTTCCTGACATTTTTCACATTGTAAGATAGAAATAGAGAGGATTTTGTGTGAGTTGTAACTGTTTTCGTGTATTCAAATTAATGATGATAAAATTTACACCATGCCCGAAAAAAACTTTCAAATTGTTATGATGAAAGTTTTTATTAGAACAAATCTGATAACACATTTAATTTACGAGTTTTGACAAGTAAAACACGAATTTTAAAAAATGTTATTTTGTTATAATTGTCCAAAAATCATCAAATGTCTATAATAATTGTATGTCACAGGCCAACAAACAAAATACAATAAAAAAAAGAACATCTCTCAAATTCCATTATTCATTAAAAGTTTGGGTCACATGTTCAACATATTTTTGAATTAAACATATTTTATTGCGAAAATTATTACAACAGGATTAGGTACAAGTTCTTACAACTTATGAAACACCCTTTCCCAATGTATAACAAAATATAGTTAGACAACGCAATAGCCATATGGCAACAAACACACTAACTACATATTTTAGGAGAGAGAGAGAGAGAGAGAGAGAGAGAGAGGAGGAGGATTGAGGGGGTAGTTTAGGCGGATGACGTCAAGTGAACCTATTACTAGATTTATTAAAGTTTTGGACATTCAAAATAATTTTCAACATATATATGAACAGAAAATTTTGAGACCTAATATAAGTCCTTTTGAGCTTGCATTAAACCATATCATTACCCAAATGATAAAAAAGTGATACAAAGTACCTTTTTTAAAAGCTTAAATCGAATGAGCGAAATTTTGCCAAATAAGAAGAAAAAACAAGTATTAAAATAGAAACTGGTGCAAATGAAATATCACTGAGGGTAGATTTGAAATCATATTGATACCCGTCTGTAAAGGTCACCTCTACATAACAAACACCTGCCTATGAAGGTCACTTAAGTATGTATCAAATTTTCTGCAAAGGTCCGTCCCTATATCTAACATTATCTCTTTATAAAGGTCATCTATTTTAGCAAATGCTTAGATATAACAACAATCTGTCTATAAAGGTCACATCAATATGACAAACACCTTTGTGTAAAGACCACCTCTTTATAACGAAATCCTGCCCGTAATATAACAACTGTGTATAAAGGTCACAAATGTAGATTAAATACCTGTCTATAAAGATCATCTCTATGTTGCAAATACCTATTCATAAAGGTCACCTCTGTATCATTAATACTTGTCTAGAAAGTCACTTCGGTATCACAAATACCTGTCTATAACGACCACTCTGGTGTACCATAAGCCTGTGTATAAAAAATCATCCTCCATATAATACCTGTTCATAAAAACCATCTCTATGTAACGAAAATCTGTTTATAACGACCACCTCTATGAAGCATATACCCGTGTTTTAAGTCCATAATTATAATACAAATACCTGTATATAAAGGTCACCTCTATGTAACACATATATGTCTAAAAACACCTCTGCATAACAAATACCGGTATAGTAGGACCACTTCTATAAAAGAACTATTGTTGACGGGTTTAGTAAGAATGATAATCAATATATCAATATTTGCAAATAGATGAGCTAAAGTGCAAAATCAGGATTTATTTATTAATTTTTTTTCATCCTTTCCTGTTTTTCTTTCTCTGCCAGTCTCCTCTGTTTTTCTTCTTTTCCTGTTTCTCTTAACAAGGTAATATATGTGTATTTTTATCAATGTTGCAAGCTAGTGTATATGTGAGCTGTGTGATGTCTGAGTGAATATGTTATGCTATGAATGTAATCAATACCATATATTGCTGAAAATTCTGAATAAAGAAAAAAAGAATGATAATCAATGTTATTCCTTACATGGAACAGAAACGGGATTATTCAACAATCGCCATGTCATCAGTTTGCAATATAAATGATACGATTTTTTATAACGGATTTATCTATGTATTTTGATAAATACAGATTAACCGAGCGCTTTACGAAAGGCTTGTTGAAGAGGAGCAGACAATTGGAATTGGTTTGTTATTAATGAGATGTGCGATTGATATATACTATAACTCTCATTACAAATTAAATACGACTTTTACCAGTGCTAATTAAGGCCATATAATGTTTGATGGTTGCCGCGGATCAGACGGAAGAAGTCTGGAGGGGAGTAATCATTATTTGATTTGTCCGTTAATTGATAACATTAATTGCCTCCGTGTTTCACGTGATTGATCGGCTGTCGTAAAATAGCCGAGGCTGACCAGTGGTCAGTGTAATGGCCGGACATAGAATCAGATAACTCATAAACCCTGGTGTATGGCGGACATAAGGTATATATAAACATTATTGAATTTAACATACATTATTCAGTGATATCTCCCCTTGTAACCAGGTAGTTTGTAGACTGTAGCACTAATGCATTAATTATGTCAAAACTAACTCCCCGGGAGGTCACGTGACGCGAGATTTGTACTCAGATATGGCGAGTAACATTTTATAACATTTCAGGCGTCAAATACTTGCACTGATAACTACGTGACAAAAACATGTTGTTTTTTTTTTCAATTTTTGTCAAGTTATCAAAAAAGCTTGCGCTGTGATAAGTACTAAGTTAAATGAATACATGAAGGAGATGATTTGTTTCAAGTTTTCGTGAAATGTGTTCTTCCACAGAATCACAGCTTACGGTATTTATTTAGCAATCTCTTCAGTAGCTTATCAAAATTTGCGTATTTGGCTTGAATCCGGAACCTTTACAACTGGTCGCCATGGTAACCGGAGCTACTGCAAAGGAACTAAAAAAAAAACAAAAACAAAACGAGAGCTGAATACAGGTATTTCGACAGGTATTTGTGTTAACTGTAATGAATACCAATTCCAGTCATATGGTATATGAAACTAACACCGAATTCTCATCTCGAGTTAATCTCGTCCTTTACTAGCAACGGAAAAGCTTAAACATGGAACTTCAGAAACCATCAAATATTTTTAGTACCATGCTATAATGCTTTGTAAAGGTTTATAAAACTTGCTTGTACGATATTCAAATAATTCTAATTATATAATTTTCCCGCGAAATCAAATTGTTCAGCAAATCAAAAATAATTGCCTTTTGGCCCTCGGTACCAGAATAAGAACGCTGGTTTCATACGAAGGAATTTATTTTGTTGAGTGATGGTGTACGTCTTTTCATATTTTTTCTTTGTCTCAAAAGGTCGAAATATATATCAATGATTGATGTATGCCTCTTCACCGACCACGAAAGTGTTTCGGTCTGTCTTTCCATTCGGTATCAAGTGTCTCTTGGTTTTACATAAAACATGAAAAGGATGTTCTAAATTGACTAATTGAAAAGCAAATTGAAACGAACGGAAGTAATCTCTTCTCGACATATCCCGAAAGGAATGACAGAGTTGCCAATTATGGCATAATAAGAATTTGATGGCCACTAATGATTAGTTTGTCGTGTCGTCTGCCTAGTGTTGGCAGCTGCATTCGATCGCCGGTGGGGATGGGATCAGAAAGTGGCGGGAAATGTTATCATTGAATTGTTCGATACTCCTCTTGACAAACCAATAATGCCAGTAAGAAAATTAATTACGATTTCTTCCATTGCAGAACATATCTAAAATTATCGTTCATAACTGTGAGGAGACTTGGGATAAATTTTTTGCCTGCAAAGCTGAATACTTAAAAATTAAAAAGTACGCACGGAACATTATGAATCAAAATTTAAACATATCGAGGTGTAGTTAGCTCTCTGCGCTGAATGGTAAAACATTCTGGATTTGTATGCATAGTGTATGTAACACAATAGTAACGTGGGAGACACAGATCGTAGGTACTGTCCAGTGTACATAGGTTTGACACTATAGTATAGGGGAGACGCAGATCATGATTTGTGTCTAGCAAAACCAAGACATTCGGAAGGACTGCGCTACTTAAAAGGCATGAAATGGTATTTTTTAGCCACAATGACCTACTCTCTGAAGGAAAATATGTGACAGTTGGAATCCACAGTAACCATTTTAAGAGCAATCTTTTCCTTAGGAAAACAGTTGTTCCGGAAGAGTAAGCGTCTTTTGCTTCATCGACGACACCCGCTATGTAAATCTTGGTCAATCCAAGTAAGTTATGTCCCGTTCTGAAATGAGAATACGGAAAAAACAACAACAACAGAACCAACAGTTATACTAACGAGCATCAAACACGTTCAACTTCATACCAAACAACGGGACCAACAGGTATACTAAAGAGCATCAAACACTCCCAGCCTCATATCGTACAAAGGAACCAACAGGTATACTGAGGAGCATCAAACACTCCCAGCCTCATATCGTACAAAGGAACCAACAGGTATACTGAGGAGCATCAAACACTCCCAGCCTCATATCGTACAAAGGAACCAACAGGTATACTGAGGAGCATCAAACACTCCCAGCCTCATATCGTACAAAGGAACCAACAGGTATACTGAGGAGCATCAAACACTCCCAGCCTCATATCGTACAAAGGAACCAACAGGTATACTGAGGAGCATCAAACACTCCCAGCCTCATATCGTACAAAGGAACCAACAGGTATACTGAGGAGCATCAAACACTCCCAGCCTCATATCGTACAAAGGAACCAACGGGTATACTAAGGAGCATCAAACACTCCCAGCCTCATCCCTCACAAGGAAATTACATATTTTTCGACGAAATTATACTGACGACTGTAAAACTTCCCCGTAATTTTCATCAGCCTGCATCCCTCTAAACGATGTGTTGTGAGTTTGTCTATCAGTTGCCGACATCTTGCACGACAATCATGATACTCGAAACAAGCCGTAGAGTATCGAATCAACTGCAACACGTGTAAAGATGGGGATGCAGGCATTCTGATATCGAGAAATGGAAAATTCACAAAGAAGTTCTATTTCTGGTAGGTATATATGATTGACATCGTCAATAAATCTGTTGTTATTCAAATACATGACGTCGTAGATTTATGATAAGAAAACACATGACTTGACTTTAAAGCATCCGGAACTCTTTACATTACCAAACATTCAAAATAGAATGAAACCGATACTAAAGGTACAAAGTAAAGAGAGGTTTCTGAATATTTTGATAGCCACATTCAGTGCTTTAATAACATCTGTGTCTCTAAGAAACATTTTAAGTCAGGTTTACTGTATCTGTACATACGTGTATAAAGAAGAATTACCGAATTTGTACATTAGGGACCAATTTGTTCAGTTTCTAGTGGAAAATACAGCACAGAAAGGTGGACAAAGTCTATCGATGTTCCAAATAGTGCCAGCGTGGGCAACAGATGTTGAAGAAGAAATCCTCGGTTTTGTAAGGAGGGGCGTGATCAGCCTAAGTGATATTAACATGACAGTTGAATACGTTGAATACACGTTGTACAATGTAATTACCGTAATATCTGAAAATGTTTAAAAAAGTAAATTAAAAACAATATAAAAAATCTGTTTAACTTCGTGATCAGCCTAGGATCTTCAGTGATATTAACATGACAGTTGAATACGTTGAATACACGTTGTACAATGTAATTACCGTAATATTTGAAAATGTTTAAAAAAGTAAATTAAAAACAATATAAAAAATCTGTTTAGCTAGTAGTTGTCTATGTTGAGTTCTACATCACTGACGGGGCCTGTAAGGATATTGGGCTATACCATCATTGAGGGGACATAGAAGGGTACCGGGCTGTACCGTCACTGAGGGGACATAGAAGAGTACCGGGCTATACCATCACTGAGGGGACATAGAAGGGTACCGGGCTATACCATCACTGAGGGGACATAGAAGGGTACCGGGCTATACCATCACTGAGGGGACATAGAAGAGTACCGGGCTATACCATCACTGAGGGGACATAGAAGAGTACCGGGCTATACCATCACTGAGGGGACATAGAAGGGTACCGGGCTATACGGTCACTGAGGAGACATAGAAGGGTACCGGGCTATACCATCACTGAGGAGACAAAGAAGGGTACCGGGCTGTATCATCACTGAGGAGACATAGAAGAATACCGGGCTATACCATCACTGAGGGGACATAGAAGGGTACCGGGCTATACCATCACTGAGGGGACATAGAACGGTACCGGGCTGTACCATCACTGAGGGGACATAGAAGGGTACCGGGCTATACGGTCACTGAGGGGACATAGAACGGTACCGGGCTGTACCATCACTGAGAAGACATAGAAGGGTACCGAGCCGTACCATCACTGAGGGGACATAGAAGGGTACCGGGCCGTACCATCACTGAGGGGACATAGAAGGGTACCGGGCTATACCATCACTGAGGAGACATAGAAGGGTACCGGGTTGTACCATCACTGAGGAGACATAGAAGGGTACCGGGCTATACGGTCACTGAGGAGACATAGAAGGGTACCAGGTTATACCCTCACTGAGGGGACATAGAAGGGTACCAGGTTACACCATCACTGAGGAGACATAGAAGGGTACCGGGCTATACGGTCACTGAGGAGACATAGAAGGGTACCGGGCTGTACATCCCTGAGGAGACATAGAAGGGTACCGGGTTATACCATCACTGAGAAGACATAGAAGGGTACCGAGCCGTACCATCACTTAAGGGACATAGAAGGGTACCGGGCTATACCATCACTGAGGGTACCGGGCTATACCATCACTGAGGAGACATAGAAGGGTACCGGGCTATACCATCACTGAGGAGACATAGAAGGGTACCGGGCTGTACCATCACTGAGGAGACATAGAAGGGTACCGGGCTATACCATCACTGAGGAGACATAGAAGGGTACCGGGCTATACCATCACTGAGGAGACATAGAAGGGTACCGGGTTATACCATCACTGAGGGGACATAGAAGGGTACCGGGCTGTACCATCACTGAGGAGACATAGAAGGGTACCGGGTTATACCATCACTGAGGGGACATAGAAGGGTACCGGGCCATACCATCACTGAGGAGACATAGAAGGATACCGGGTTATATCATCACTGAGGGGACATAGAAGGGTACCGGGCTGTACCATCACTAAGGAGACTTGGATGGATATCGGGCGCTATCGTCATTGATGAGAAGGATTCAATATAAAGCATACAGCTTGTAAAATTGCGTGCATGGTATGTGTCATTTGTATAATCGTGCTAGCTGTTACATCCCAACCTACGACACGAGTTTTTAAAGAGAGAGATAGAGAGACGGTGAATCGAAATAAATTGATGGCCAGTGTGATTTCTGATGAATAATTAAAGGGAATGCTACGAGGAGTCATTAATTCTATCCATTCAATTACTGGACGGCAGGTGAATATGTGGAAAATGTCTTTAATAATCATATCAATAAATGTATAAGTCAATTACCGGCAGTGCCGGAGGGTGGCTAAAAGAACAGCCGTTGTTACAATATTTAGACATACACGTCGGAAATTAGAGTATGGACAAATAACTATACATTATAAATGAAGCTTAAATCATTAGCTCATTATCACACACAGACGGCACTTAATGATTTCGACGTTATACTGAGAGCGCGTGCCCACGTGCCAAACATTAAGTCCTCCGGATTCATACTAAATATACCCATTTAAACACCTGAAATGTATCCCGGAAATTCGTTTTTTTATAAGAAATGTGCATTACATACTTTTTTGCAATACGGTTCCTTGCCTTATGTTTTCTGAAATTTTTTCGAGTTATTGGAACTCTCCTTAATAAGGCTCTGTTAGACATTCGATGAAATTATCTACAATGATTATTAGAAAATTTGGTTTCGACAGGGATCATATTTCAAGGCAATTTGAAATTCCTTTATACATACTAGTAGAATGCTAAAATAAATAGCCACGTTTCCCCGGAACGATCATTTGGTTTAATGACAGTTCAGTGTGATGAAACTATAAACACGTTCGTCAGTGGTCGTATTATCCAGAGACATCGTCTTGTCTGATTTATTCGTTGTGTTATAAGTCCCCTTTCGGGAATCGAGGGGAACTACAGTTTTGTGTTATGTCCGTCTGTCCTTCCGTTACACTACTTGTCACTACAACTATAAAACTTGGAATCAAAAAGGGCCACTCTGGCCTACATTCTGACATTTGACCAATACCAAAGAAAATTATTTTCTGGGAATTTTCTCCAATACTATTATTCACTGGAACTTTAACCTTGGGGTATTGGCTCATCTTGGAGAGGCGATGCGTCCCGTATCAAAAGTTGGTCACTGTGACATAAACTTTGACCTATGACCTATATTATAGAAAGGATTTGTTTATGATTTATTACCTGACCTACTTAATACTCGAACTTCATACTTGAGGTATAGGATCACTTTGGTGAGGTCGTGTGTCGTGTTTCAAAAGCCTTTGTGTTGTCGTCCTCGTTTATTGTTTTCCCTGTGCTGTATTCACTGAATGTCCAAGAGTCTGCATGATGTTTGTCCAGGTGTTGTGTATTCTGTATGTCTTTTGTCCTTTGTGTTCTGCATGATGTTTGTCCATGTGTTGTGTTTTCTGTATGTCTTTTGTCCTTTGTGTTCTGCATGTTGTTTGTCCAGGTGTTGTGTTTTCTGTATGTCTTTTGTCCTTTGTGTTCTGCATGATGTTTGTCCATGTGTTGTGTTTTCTGTATGTCTTTTGTCCTTTGTGTTCTGCATGATGTTTGTCTATGTGTTGTGTTTTCTGTATGTCTTTTGTCCTTTGTGTTCTGCATGATGTTTGTCCATGTGTTGTGTTTTCTGTATGTCTTTTGTCCTTTGTGTTCTGCATGATGTTTGTCCATGTGTTGTGTTTTCTGTATGTCTTTTGTCCTTTGTGTTCTGCATGATGTTTGTCCATGTGTTGTGTTTTCTGTATGTCTTTTGTCCTTTGTGTTCTGCATGATGTTTGTCCATGTGTTGTGTTTTCTGTGTCTTTTGTCCTTTGTGTTCTGCATGTTTTTTTCCAGGTGTTGTGTTTTCTGTATGTCTTTTGTCCTTTGTGTTCTGCATGATGTTTGTCCATGTGTTGTGTTTTCTGTGTTTTCTTTGTGTTCTGCATGTCTGTGTTGTGTTTTCCTTTGTGTTCTGCATGTTGTTTGTCTATGTGTTGTGTTTTCTGTATGTCTTTTGTCCTTTGTGTTCTGCATGTTGTTTGTCCATGTGTTGTGTTTTCTGTATGTCTTTTGTCCTTTGTGTTCTGCATGTTGTTTGTCCAGGTGTTGTGTTTTCTGTATGTCTTTTGTCCTTGTTTTGAATTGATTGCATGTTTATCAGTGTGCTGTGTTTTCTGTATGTCTTTCGTCCTTGTGTGGAATTAATTGTATGTTTATCAGTGTGCCGTGTTTTCTGTATGTTGTTTGTCCATATAACGCGTTAACTACATTTTATGTTGCATTGTCTGTATATTATTTGACAATGTGTTGACAAACACAAAACTCCTTCATCGGGTATAGATAAAAAAAACGATACATGGTATCAGTTTAGTGTTTATTTAGCAATTCACCATGAGGTCGTTACACTCTTTTAAATAAATACGGTAATAAATATAAAAAAAGCTATTCAAATATTAATTTATTGCACTGTTACTGAGTTTATTTGATCAGCAAATACCATTAAAAACGACAAAATCAAAATGTGTTGTTCCGGAACTCCGGCCATCACTTAGAGTGTCTCTAGCGCTTCCGGTCATGGAAGGACCGTTGCTAGGTAAATAACCATCACACTGTGTATGATATGATTATAAACGAAACGTATGATTATCATACTTAAATAAATTACAATATAAAAATCAATAACATACATGGCACAGTAATAGATTAAAAATTACTATAGTGGTATAAGATTCGGTAGGGATACGACTAGTATTTTCACAGGTCAGCGAGTCCTTAATTTCTGAATTGAACACCAATCTACATCATAGGTTATATTTATCACTTTAATATTCAAACATTCGAACGTTACTTATGGTAAATTATCAGTTCAACGCGTTTCTAGTAAAAACGTCTTTGTTGGAAATCTTTGCGTGGCTTCTGAAGCTTCTCATTTCTTAAAGTTTCGTACGATTTTACGATTTACGATTTTAAATATTCTAATTCTTCTGGAACTGTTTTGCGAATCAAATATCTAGTATGAGTTTAAAATATCCTTTGAACGAAAACAGAAGGAGATATCTTGTATGTAGATATGCAATCATAGGAAAATATTGTCATATACATTAAACTGATAAATCTAAGAAATCACAGGCTTATAAAAAATGAAAAAAACAGACAAGAAAACATTGTCAGGCAAATATAATCCGGAAAATATCCTACTTTAAAGTTAAGATGCACTTCCTTGGCCCTCGACGCCAATTCTCACCTCGTGCTCGCGCGCTTTCTTCCGTAAAGCCACGATACTCGATGTTCTTTGATCCCCATCAACAATGCTGTGTTCAACAGGAAGTGTTATTGTGTCACGTGCTTTGGAATTCTGGGAAGTCATTTGAGCAAACATCTGTTGAAAGGACATTGTAGGTGAAGGAATTGTTGTAGTTTTTGCGTTCGGGTACATCACTCCACGGAAAGCTACATTATATAATCCAGGTGGTGACAAGGATGGCGCAGCGCAGATGTTACGTGCGCTGGAAGGAAAAGCGAAATGACCATCGTTTCTATGGTAAAGCTGTGATTCATACGCCCTCATGAGCAATTCGGTGTAACTCTGCTGGGGTGAAACCAGTGTCCGCGGCGACAACGTTGAAGGATTCGTGTAACCTCCATATGGACTGAATGGATGCCCTTGTGGACCAACTTTCTCCTTCTTTCGCCATTTTGCGCGTCTATTTTGAAACCAAACCTGCAAATACAAAAAGAGTTCGGCTTCAAATTTACGTATTAAAGTTAACCAAAAAAACCCAAATCAAATAGTTAAAAAAAACCCCAAACAAACAAAAACCAAAAATACTATTTAAGCGTAATTGTTTAATGACTTATTCTACAATTTCGCAAAATTTATCTCGTGTGATATTATCCTGTTTGATGTTAATTTCATTGAGTATTCTAGAGTGTTTGAAGAATAATTCTGTAGTATTTGCTGGGAGGGAAGCGTCTTTTTTTTTACATTTTATTTAATTTCTTTAAACTACAACACGTATTTAAACTACCCACCGGTTAATAATTAACTACTCACAGTTTTGCGTTGACACATCTATACATACTGGTACCAAATTTTATTCAAATTCTCTATTGTTATAAAAACTAAATGTTTGCATTTGAATTTGACAAAATCACCAAGTCATTTTTAATTTGACAAGCCGAATATATTATATTACTCATTAGCATATTTAAAGTAGAATATGACATGTTTGTTCAGTCGTTGTAATGTCTCATCGCTTTCCTTGCCGCGATCATAAAACACCACAATTACACCCAATTAGTAACCATTGATAAATATCTAATTTTTTCAAGTATCTTTCAAGGAGTTGAAGTGGCTAGCAATTTTACACGAGTGTTGTTAACAGTTATCGCGACAGCGAGATGTGTACGCGATTCTATTGATCTTAACGTGTCTGATCAAATAAAACACTGATCCTGAAGTCGGGCTGTGCACACGATACCAATCTTCCACTCGAGTCGGCGAGCTACCGCACAAACAAACCCTACGAGCTCAAGCTATCAAATATCCTACTAATGACGGATTGGTTTTAAAAGATTACGGTCAGCCTGGATGATAAACTTCGCTATGTATTTGATCAGATGGATCTTACCTTAATCCCAGTTACGTTTATTTACGAATTCGATATAGATTTTGTCCTTACATTTTTTTTATTTCAAGCATTTTTTTAAGAATTTGATTAAAACTAAATGTTTTGTTCTTGTTTAAGACCAATAGCAACAATACGGAGTAGTGTTAGCAGATTCAAATTTACGATCAACCACGACAGCGAAGTTGAAAAAAAAGAAAGAAAAAAAAAAAAACAATTTAGGCATAATTATAAAATCGAAAATATTATTTTCTTGAAAATAAAGTGTCTAGACACCAAAAACCGAAATCAGGAGTTGAAAAAATAACTTCAATTAGTTCAAAACAAGAAAAAGAACTCTTTTCTCAATCATTCCTATGTAAACATTGCCTCGCTCATTTCGTTACACCTTCTCACGAGAATCGCAGTCAGTATGGGTTATTTTCACCTGACCATTTCACGAGAAATTACCGGCGTTATACCAATCCTACCTGAAATTTTCAGGAGAACCCATCAGCATTAATGTAATCCTTGGGGATTATTTCTTGTTAATTTTATAAGTAATGGGTACGACCCAAGTGATATATTTCAAGAGATCGTCGACTGTTTTTTATGAACAGATATCAAAATTTGAAAGCCTCGAGTCCTATTAAATTTTATAAACAATGTTATTATTGAAAGAAATTTATAATTCGAGTAAGAGGGCATTCTGTCGTCCACCTCAAGATGTATTATTTGTTTTGGAAATATGGACGAGGTCAAATCTCAAACGCTTGGTATAAACGCTATGTGTTAATCTCTATTCTTAACGCAAGAAACATCGTAGAATGCTTTTATGCGCACTATTTTATATCATATATGTCTAAACCGTACTTCCTGGTGAACATTCAACCGTTCACCTTCTTAAAAACTCGTTTACGAAATTTCTGTTTTGTTAACTTGTCAATAAATCACACGTCAATAAAGATATTCATTCGTTTTTCAATTCTTAGATTAAATACAATTACAGTATTTCAAGTTATTCTTTATTTCTGTCAGAACTTGTAACGACCTGTACTAAATGGTGCAACTTACCTGTACTCTAGCTTCTGTGAGATCTATCCTCATTGCCAACTCCTCTCTATAACAGAAACGTTAAAATCAGGGTCTATGTTGAGGTAAGAGAGAATCTCTCTCTCAACATTTTTTATGAAAACATTAAGTTTTCAAAAACTAATAATTCATGAAAAATAGCCATAAACAAATTGAAGTTGCACAAAGGTGTACTTTCAAAGACAACCATGGCCATAGATAGGAAACATTGTATTGACATACCTCATAAACACATCCGGGTAATGTGTTTTCTGGAATGCTCTTTCGAGTTCCTCCAGCTGAAAACTTGTAAATGTGGTTCTATATCGCCTTTGTTTTCTTTTCCCATAATCCTCAATTTCGCGATCATCCATACCCGAAGTTCCATGGCCGCCATGATAGCTGTTTCGCCGACTGAGTTCCCCTAACATGCTGTAAGACTGAATTATTCGGTCTGGTTCTGCGCCGTCCGCGCTGGTGACGTCATCAGACGCAGAGGTGATGCTTTTCGTGTCATTATTGTCAGGACTAAAATCATTCCGTTCTTCATTAGTGAATTCTGCTAAACATTTGGCAGTGGTCGGACAAGGGATTTTCAGGGGTGAAATCACTGCACGTGGTAGCCCTTTATCGTCACCAGGTGGCGTGTCAATCTCATATGTGAGTGACGTCATACTGGCTCCCAAATTACGTTCCTGATTTTCGAGAGGAATTTCTGTAACGACAAGTAAACATTTTTTTGCCACTATTCAAACAACAAAGAAGACATCGACATGTCTACAGATAAATGTAAACTCAAATTCTATGAAATTAGGACCAAATATATTGAATTATGATAGTAGCGTTATCACTGATGTATTTCCTTAAGTAAACAAACGTCACAAAATATTTGGCGACTAAATCATTTTACCTAAAGTTTAAGGAACTCTTTCTTCCTTGAATATTGTATTAATTGTGTTACTGACTAGTTTGTGTTGATGTTTCGTTTTTCCTAGTTTATTTTTCAGACAATCTCGACAGGTAAGATACTAATTACTTAGTCTGGTTTACCCAGACTCTTGTTGTCTACGAACGTGATGAAGAATCTCGGCGAACGAGACTATTTGTTTATATATCTGCCATGTTGCTATCCGCAATTTCGCGTCATTGCTTTATGAATGTAAGTTTTGATAATTATTACACCGTTTTTTCCTCGCATGTGTTATCTTAATGGGGCCCATGCGTAGCTACACTCACTAGAAATAAAGTAATGATTTACATGAAAACTCTGGAAAAAATACTAGAATATTAAGACCAGGTGTTCCAAAAGTATAATGTTAAAGACATTTTAAATCATTACTTATGTTTAAAATTAAACCAGTCATTTTTAAAATTAAATCTGACGAAAAAATGGCAACACAATTGGTCTGTTCTGCTACTTTCTTATGTTATATGCCCTATACTTATAATGAAACACTTGTAATAGCTGAAACGCCTATTGCAAATCTTTAATGTCATTATAATCATTGTCTTAACAATAAGAGAAATACCGTTAGTTTTGATCATGTTCTTATCGGGAAATATTCGTGTTCATATATATGTGATGTGTTGTCGATTTAAACAGAATTTGATATGTTTAATCAATTAAAGAAGTTACGGGATACTGATAAATCATTCATTTTTGACAGAGTTTTCAGTAATATATAAATAATATATGGTATTTACTAGTGTAAGCTGATATCGATACATGACATTTGATACGACATAACACAACACAAAATCAGACATATTGAACTGGCGCGGTACTATATTTCTAATCATTATTGATATACACAAGCGTAATCCAGTTATTTCATTCACAATGCAGCGTGTTTCTATAACATTGATAAACACGCTGTTGTTTTATCATCAGCTAAATCAGTATAATTATGTAATAATTCACGCGTTTCTACCTTATAATATATTAAACAAAACAAAAATAAATTCTTCTGAAATTATGACATCGCATTAATGTTCTTATTTTACTGGCATTTAGCTTTCAGAAATATATTTTCCTAACCTTGCAATTTTGTGTAAGTATATAACTTTCCCTGTTAAATTGAAACGTGTATTTACATCATACTAAGAGATCAAATATGCTAGGCTCCGAAATTGTGAAAATAAGTTACAGATTGCGACTGACGAATAGGGAAAATGCAAAGTTATTATATATATTTAATTAGTAATGAAGATTAATGAGTACCTACAATATGAACTAAGAAGCCTAAAAACAATGATACATAAATCTGAAGATGCATTCCGTTGGATAAATAACTCCAAAATCAGGTAGAATATTGGATAAGGCCATATCCGGATCCCTGTTAAACTGATACTCTTGTGTCGGTCGTCAGATTTTTATAAAACATCTGTTCTAATGAAAGTTGCATTCTGTTGGATACTATAAGAGGATACGGTTGTATATACACTGTCTAATACTAAATTTGTAATAAAGATTGTTAATCATTACACAAAAGATGAGCAATTTCTACTTTAGAAGTATAAAAATCATGTCAAGTAAATAATTACACGTTATCATACTGGAGTTCTTGTTCCTTTTAGAACTCTTCAGTGTGGAAATCCAAAATCAGAGTAAGTGACATTTAAGGTGAAAACGGCGCAATCGTCTACTTAATCCCAAGCGGTAGTACACTTTCTACCTGGGCCAAGGTACCATTAAAACTGACCTTAAATGTTTAAGCGTTAAAACTTTTATGCATAAACCCAAAATTATATCTATTTGGAAATTTTCGGCTGTTAGATAATTCCGAAACAACATCGATATCTATATACACGAAAGTATATGTGTGATATGCTTAATTAACCGGTTAAAGTGTATACCGTATAAACAATGTTTGCTATAAGAAAATAAAACAAATATTTGCTGATCGTTATATAATGTTTTATTCATTATATTTCTTCTTAATAAAATAATCGAATATTTTTCGATTCCAAGCTTGTTATCACGTATATATAAAGAGTACGCTACAACGACTAATTACAGGTTAAACAAATCGGTTAACAAGAGGAATTTCACTAATCAATATTTTTCTGTTCTTTATTTCTTAAGCTTAATATTCTCTCTAACTTAATAGACGGTAATTATACCAAGTGTTTGCCTTTAACCGTTGGTGTTTGTTATGTAATAAAATCTAGATAATACTTATTGTTGAAAGATCGATCATGTATTTATGATACACAATTAAGTTAGGAGAATGAAAATGCGGGACATTTAGCACTTCAAAGAGAGGGTTATACCTATTCATAAGTTAGTGATGGCGATGTCCATTTCATGGCCTTAAACAAATTATGAATGTATGTAAAATTACTTATCGACATTATAGATATGATAGAATGGTAGGCGACTTGCCAGCCTCAGTAATGATAAATTAATGACCGTTGTAATATATACATATATAGATATATGGATCTGTTTCAAGATATATCATTGATATACAATACATTTAAACTGGAATACCATTAAATTGTCAAAAAAGTAATATCAAATCCGTACATGCATACTATTTAATAGATATGATATGTAAAACGTTGACCGATGAAAAACTCACCAATTTAATATCATATAAAAACTTATATTACATCAGGTGTGATGCCGTATATATAGATACGCCCCTCTCCTTAAGACTAGCAAGACATATGGAATGTAAATAAGTGTATTTTAATAAATCAAGCAAAGTAACTAAAGGGTAAAATAATTAAGAAAACCCATTGTTTACATTACTTTAACAATCTGTAAATATCAATAACGAAAAATAGTTTTCTTCTTTCTTTTTTTTCCTTCGGTTTCTTTCAATGCCAGTTTCCTACTCAGTAATGTTATTTTTATGGTTTTTCAGCTTTCTAACACAGTAAGTATGTAGATATTGATGATGAGTATACTACAATGTATCACATGTTTTATTTTTATCATCGCTCAAACGTACGGCTACATGTATCACGAATGCTTGTTTACTGTTGTTGACAGGCCTGTAAACGTACATGATTTCATTATTAATTGCGTATAAAATGTAATTAATGTATTGTAAATTGTGCCATATAATTTATTTGTTACAGATTTTCACATTTGTGAGTTCTACTCGATATTAAGCATATGTATACTTATTTATACTTATCGTAACATGTAAACACAAAACAAAAAAGAGATTTTGATGTAATCTATGTTATCCTTACACAATGAAAGTATATGGAAGTGATAACACTTTGCGTGAAAAATGCAATAAAGATCAAAGAAATGATAAATAGAAAATAATCAAATGTGAAAATAAGTATATAAATCCAGTAAGCTAGTAATATGATAGTTATCATGCTTACAAATATGAAATATTACGATTTCGCAACATGAAATGAAACGAACACCGACGAATACAAGAAAACGAAAATAGAGCAAACATCCACATTATTTACATTTACACCATACAAAATATCACTTAGGAACAAAACCGATATTATTTTTAAAACACCACATAAAAATGTATGAATGCAAATCTGTATCGCAGCTACCATATAGAAATAAATGTTTGTTATACCTATAAACATTCTTGTTTTTGTTTACCAGAGTTTTCTTATCACAGACATCCTTACAGTCTTTGATATGACTTCAAAACGACGGCTAATTTCGTGTGTCACTATTTATGCCCTAATTGAAGCAAAAATTTAAACGAATAAACTGTTTACTGTTAAATTTAGGTATTTTTCTATTTTTAGTTTATAACCGGTTTATCTCGAATCACAGCCCTCTTGAAGAATGAATTGACGCCGGACAGAGAAGCCCCTCCCTCTAGTATGAGTGTTTACTTGGCATATTATGTTGTTTTCTCGACTGTGTTCACATTTCTGAAGCTGTCTGCGATATACGCCAGTTTTGTCAATATTTAAAATAAATAAAACATTTGATAATGACGTGATTTACTGACTACATCATGACAAGGATGAATTGTATGAACAGGTGTGGAAAGTTGGAATTAAGTTAAATAGAATGATTTTTACAATGAAACACAAAACATTCTACCTGAAACACTTTAATCGATTTTAAAAGAACGGATATATTTACAGGACATGTAGTCTTTTCCAAAGGATTTCAGGTTCAAGGTGATTTCTTTAAATTTTTCACAAGTGATATTCATAAATATAACAAATCTATACACAATGTATACGCATGTCATCGGTTATCATTTTTTAAATATTAATTTGAGATTTAGTAACTTTCACGACAGTTAAACATTTAAAAAAGTATTTTATGTGTTGTTTGTAAGGGTTTACACTTAGTCTAATTATTTATGAAGGAAGTTTAAAATACGTTTGTAGAGTTTGATTCAGAAATATCAAATTGTGATTCTTATGTATGGTATTTAAGATGTTGCAATAGTTATTCATACAGGAAATTTGACATAATTTTGCAAACATCTAGTTCAGTTGATTGCTATTAATAGTGGATTTTGGTGTACTTTTTGCAAAGTTTACAAATTTTGCAAATATCTAGTTCAGCTGATATTGATTTTTGATTTTGATGTGTTACTTGTAAAGTTTTGTGCGGGATATTCATGAAAAATAACATATTTCAGTGATAAATTAATTTTAAAGTTATTGGAGATGATAATTAACTAAATATAATGAGTATGTTCCCAGCATTATACACGTGTTCAATGTGCTTTATACCAATCAAATAAGATATGTTTAGTGATATAGTTAAAAAAATCTTTAAATATACTTTTTTTATGAAGTTATGAAATTAACTGTAATATTGTCATACTGTTAAGTACATTTATCTGTTACGATTAACGTATATTCTACAAATCATGATGTCCAGTTAAATGAATTTTCCATCGCCTGGTCTTATTGTATAAAACCAGATTATAGAATAATAAATAGGTAGATGAATAAACACTTACCATTTTTTGGTTTCTCTTTCTTGTTCTTCCCTATCAAACTCTCAATGTCATATGCAGATTTTCTTCTTACGCATAAATCCATTTTCAAAAAATATTAAGAGTTATCTTGCACGTGCTGTCTTCCTCGTCGATTCAACGAATGGTTGTCTCAATGAGATATGCTAACTTTGTGTCAGTTTATTCCATAATACTGTGAAGTATATGTTGGAAACGTGTGCACGTGTGGAATGTAACCCGCGTGTGCTTGTACTGGCTGTAACCGTTATAATGACAGGTACAAAGCTACACAGGTGGGATATGTTATTGAATTAAATATCATAACATTAAGAATTACAAAGTGTGTCAATTTCACGGCACGAGGCCATGGGACATTCTGTTGACCAATCAGAGCGCTTCTTTATTCATCCGACCAACCCGGACCACTTACAATCTGTGATCTCTTGTGGATGACAGATCCGATCGACATATAGCGCGTGCCATGTCATTTCACCACGCCCCCTACATTCAGTTAATGAATATTGAATGGGACCCATTATCGATACACATTTGAACCTTTACCACGTTTTAAGTAGATTTTAATTAAAAGGGCGGGCTGTGTTTCTGTGTAATCCATGCTATTATACACTCACTGAGACACCAGTGAATCTATTTCTATTTTCCTCAGATCATCAGTATAACTGTTACTCTTTAGTAAACATAAAGCTGTTACTCTTTGGTATTACAAAAATAGATAACATACGAGGGCTGATTGTTAAGTTGTGAACATTGTATTGAGGAAATTAAACTGGCATGTCCATTTTCATCTCTACCATTCCCTAACTATCTAAGGCTGAAAAGGTAGGCGCCGGAATTTAAGCGTAGCACACAGAGCCTTCGGGATGACACCCGTCCTGGAAGGTCTGCCCTAGTTTTAACCCCATAAAATGGTAAATAAAGTCCATGATATTGTTATGGCTTACAGGCGAGTTACAAAGAGATATTAAGCCAGTACAGTTGAGATTTCACACGAAACAGTATATCCCATTCTTATGAAGGATATTGCAATGAGAATGCTCTTAGCCGCCCGTTGGGTATTTCAGACAGTTGATCAGAAACATGCCAGACTCTCTTCCAGCAGTGGTTTGTGACTAGGGATGAAAAGTGGATCCATCATTTCACCACAGAGGTCAAACAACAATGGAAGCACCCTGGTTCATCACCGCCAAATAAGGTATTCAGATGGTAGATTATCTGCAAAAACAATCAAAGGCACACGTTTTACATCATTTCTTCGGCAGTTAAGAGAAAATATTGAATTCAAGCGTCGCGAAAACTCAGCAAAGGTGTGTTTCTCCACCAGGACAATACCCCTGTTCATAAGTATGTAATTGCCATGACTGCCCTCAACGATTGTAGTTTTGATGGATCTGGCTCGGTCAGACTTTCATCTATTTCCGAAATTAAATAGTCCATTTCCGGTCAACTTTCGGTTAGATGATGACGTCATACATGCAATGGAGGACTTTCTGAACGGTCAAAAAAAGGACTACATTACAAGTGGCATTGAGGCCCTTAAACGTCTTTGGTAAAGACGTATATATTCTAGAGGGAATTATGTTGAAAGATAATGGAGTATATCCGCCAAAACCCCTTAAATATGAGGCTTACAACTTACCAATCAGCCCTCGTATAACTGCTTGTTACTTTTGTCAGGTGCCATGGAATAAAATCTATATTTGAATTCATGCTAATATTTTTATCATCATATCTACCTTTTGTTTCAGGCAGAGTTTTTTATCAGCGTCAGGAACGAAGTATAAAGAAAATATGAATGAAGAAGTAAACAACCAAATGTTATATAAATGTAAGGCGTTCCTCCACAGAGTAACCTTTAGCACAACACACGGTATAGTTAGTAAAAATGTGCGTTATAAGTATATATGTTTCTCATTGACTACAAGATAGTCTAAACTATTGAAATACTTGAAATTGAGGAGTTAGTTAGAAATGATATACCGTTAACATATTAGGGAAAAGTTTTGGGAGTTAAGAGTTATTAAGATTAAAGGAGGATATTCTATGTAAAACTGAAAGAAAATGGAAAAAGATGTATCTGTGAATATTGACATATAGCCTAACAGTTGTACCTAATTATCGAAGTTAGCTTTTATGGTCGAGAGAAATAGCAACATAGTATATTAAGAGGAAACCTTGATTCAAACCCAAATTTGATGAACAAAAGAAAGATTTACACGGAGACTCCTGAAAATGTACAACGAGAATAAGGCTACTATTTCTTGGTTATTCCAAGAATGCCAACAATTTAACTGCCAGCCTCTTAACACGTTCAAGTTCGTATCGCCCGAGAAAATATATTTTCCAATGAGATCATAGTGACTACTGCATAGCCTTCTTCCCAACCATCATCATCTTTCATCTTTCGAAACTCTGTGATGCAAGTTTATCATTTTGTTTTTACTATTTTCAACCCCAAAAAGTACCTGCGCACAGTACACGGGTTTTTACGGTGCTATGAACAAGCCCCTGAATTTCGAATCACCTCTGACATTTAAGTGTCATAGATTGAGAAAGCGGGTCTAAACTTCTAGAAATGGAAAGTTCACAACAGGGAAAATCGATACGCTGCCCCTACTAGGTTCGTTTTAGGCTTGTCATTGATTTCCAGTTATGATGGTTATACAATGGGCATGATCAATGGATTTCTTGTTCTTTAAAAACGTATTCATTATGAAGATGTTTACCTACATGGGGAATTATAGGACCGTGCACACGTGTGTATTCATTGTTTGTTTTGACATGGCATCAATATAGAAATTATCAAGAAAATATAAACATGTCAACATAATCATAATCCAAACTCAAATTTAACAAGACCAGGGCAAAAGAAAGAGACTCCTGAAAAAGTGGAAGGAGAAAAAAGACCAAGAGTAATGTCTTCTGCTTCATCGACGACACCCACCATGTAAATCTTGGTCAATCTAAGTAATTAATGTAACGTTCTCAAATAAAAAAAAAGATACAACACAACAACGGAACGAACAGGCAGACTAACGAGCATCAAACACTTATTATGAATTGTTGGAAGTTAGCTTCATTTCTATTATCTGAACTTTTAATTTTTGTCAGAGAGACAAACACTTGTCTTTTATTACTGTCTACATATCTTGTGGCTCCGCTAAAATTCGAACCCGGACGTCTGGCTTTCTAGTGATGGAGCTAGGCAGAGGCTCTCTAGCAGAGCGGTTTATGCAGCAGGTATTTACTAGGGTTACACATGTATTCATCAGCGAAACATAAAAAAAATGATATATACATGTATGTAAAATTGTGAATATCATTCCAGCAAACTCTGTCATTTATTACTGTTATAATTGCCAGATCAATACTTATATTCACATTCTATACACAATTTGTTCATAATTCAAGTAGTAACAACCCGAGGTTTGCCGTTATCTGTATGCTACGTTTCAAATTGTTCGAATAGTGAAATGGTTCAGAATATACACGTGTACTTGACTTGGTTCTTATATTATCACATATATGAAAATTGCGAAATTTATTGAATTATTGGGTAAGTGTACATCCAAATCTTGATTTCGACTTTTCTTTCGATCCCCTTTGATATCCAGTCGCCTCAAATATTTAGGCCCTTAACATCAAGCTGTATGATGTAACATTACTGACGAGTCCTAAAAGGACGAAACAGCTGTATGATGTAACATCACTGACGAGTCCTAAAAGGACGAAACAGCTGTATGATGTAACATTACTGACGAGTCCTAAAATGACGAAACAGCTGTATGATGTAACATCACTGGCGAGTCCTAGAAGGACGAAACATCTGTATATAGTAACATCATTGGCGAGTCCTAGAAGGACGAAACAGCTGTATGATGTGACATCACTGGCGAGTCCTAGAAGGACGAAATATCTGTATGATGTAGCATCAATGGCGAGTCCTAGAAGGACGAAACAGCTGTATGATGTAACATCACTGGCGAGTCCTAGAAGGACGAAACAGCTGTATGATGTAGTTAAATTCACTGTTTGCCTCTGCTGTATCTAACTCTAAAGTTGTATTTAATGGTGCTGTTAACTTGAATATTTATTTTCGCTAGTTTCCATTACAATGACGTCATATTGGTCACGTGCTTGGTGTCAGATATTAAATCGAATTCCTCTCTGGTTACTGTATTCGATGCATGCATCCATCCTCTAGGTTGGAGTACATGAATTACATTAAAATCGCGTTTCAAATTTGGAAATTAGGTGATCTTAATTATTTATTACATTTTATGTATTACTATGCATGTTTTCATATCTGCATGTACTGCACGTGCAGCACGTGCATGGCAGTGTAGTTCTGATGTAAAATATTTGTCACAGATGGAAAGAAAAAAGAAAGAAGTTGGCTGACTGGGTAAATAAAACAATGTCAATATGACAGAATATAAGAAATTAGATTAGGAAATGACCTATCGAAATTTCATTTACATTTACATGTATCGAGTCAAACCAAAATAAACGTTTCTTAGTTGACTGCACGAGGTAGGCGAGTAGGCGTGTAGTGGTGTGGGGTATAGGTTGTGGGAGTGTGAGGTGTAGGAGAGTAGAGTTGTTGGGATGTAGGGGTGTAGGGTGTGGGAGTGTTAGGTGTGGGAGAGTAGAGTTATAGGGGTGAGGGGTGTGGGTTGTGGGAGAGTAGAGTTGAAGGGGTGTGGTTGTGGTAGAGTAGGGGTGTAGGGGTGTAGGGGTGTAAGGGTGTGGGGTGTGGGGTGTGGGTTGTGGGTTGTGGGAGAGTACGGGTGTAGGGTGTAGGGTCGACGGTGTGGGTTGTGGGAGAGTATGGGTGTAGGGTGTGAGAAGTGGATTGTGGGAGAGTAGGGGTGTAGGGGTATATGGATGTGTGGTGTTTGTTGTGGGAGAGTAGGGGTGTAGGGTGTAGAGGGTGTGGGTTGTGGGAGAGTAGGGGTGTAGGGGCGTAGGGGTGTAAGAGTGTGGGTTGTGGGAGAGTAGAGGTGTAGGGGTGTAAGGGTGTGGGGTGTGGGAGAGTAGGGGTGTAGGGTGTGGGGTGAGGGTTGTCGGTTGCGGGAAAGTAGGGGATGTACGGGTGTAAGGCTGTGGGATATGGGAGTGTGAGGTGTGGGAGAGTAGGGGTGTAAGGGTATGGGTTGTGGGAGAGTAGGGGTGTAAGGTTGTGGGTTGTGGGAGAGTAGGGGTGTAGGGGTGTAAGTGTGTGGGTTGAGGGAGAGTAGGGGTGCAGGGGTGTAAGGGTGTGGGTTGTAGGAGAGTAGGGGTGTAGGGGTGTAAAGGTGTGGGTTGTGGGAGACTAGGGTGCAGGGGTGTAAGAGTGTGGGATATGGGATTGTTAGGTGAGGGAGTGTTGGTGTAGGTGTATTGGGTGTGGGTGTGAGGTGTTGAAGAGTAGGGTTGTAAGGGTGTGGGGTATGGGGTGTGGGAAGGTTACGTGTGGGAGAGTAAGGGTATGGGGTCTGGGAGTGTGAAGTGTGGGATTGTGGGGGTGTGGGATGTGGGGTGTGGGAGTGTGAAGTGTGGGAGTGTGTGGTGTTGATGGGTGTGTGAGTGTGTGGTGTTGGTGTGTAGGGGTGTTGGGTGTGGGGTGTTGGGTATTAGAGTGGGAAGTGTGGGAGAGTAGGTTTGTAAGGGTGTAAGAGTGTGGGAATTGGGATTGTTAGGTATGGGAATGTTGGGATGTAGATGTGTTTGGTGTGGGAATGTGAGGTTTGGGAGAGTATGGCTGTAAGGGTGTGGGGTATGGGGTGTGGGAAGGTTACGTGTGGGGGAGTAGGGGTGTGGGGTCTGGGAGTGTGAAGTGTGGGATTGTGGGGGTGTGGGATGTGGGGTGTGGTAGTGTGAAGTGTGGGAGAGTAGGGGTGTAGGGTGTGGGGTGTGGGAGTGTGAAGTGTGGGAGTGTAAGGTTGGTGGGTGTGTGAGTGCGTGGTGTTGATGTGTAGGGGTGTTGGGTGTGGAGTGTTGGGTATTAGAGTGGGAAGTGTGGGAGAGTAGGTTTGTAAGGGTGTAAGAGTTTGGAAATAGGAATTGTTAGGTATGGGAATGTTGGGATGTAGATGTGTTTGGTGTGGGAATGTGAGGTTTGGGAGAGTAGGGCTGTAAGGGTGTGGGGTGTGGGAGTGTGAGGTATGGGAGTACGTTGTGTTGGAGTGTAGGGGTGTTGGAGTGTAGGGTGTTTGGTATAGGGGTGGTTGGTGTGGGAGTGTGAGGTGTGGAGGAATAGGGCTGTAAGGGTGTATGGTGTGAGGTGTGGGAGTGTGTGGTGTTGGAGTGTAGGGGTGTTGTGTGTGGGAGTGTGAGGTGTGGGAGTGTGTGGTGTTGGAGTGTGTGGTGTTGGAGTGTAGGGGTGTTGGATGTGGGAGTAGAATTCTGTGACTGCTACCGTTATGTCTATGTATAGATTTTGGTGTATACGGCTTCAATTTCTCCCAAGAAGAATGGCTGAAAAAAATCTGGTCTTAAGAATGACAAATGTGTGGTATTCTTTTAACATTCAGTGTCTTTTTTTCACTATACAAGCACAGAATGTCGCTATATTTCAGACTATACTGCAGTATTTTGTTAATATTTAGGACAAATTTTAACAATCTAGCATATATCTTTTTATTCTATAAATGATTAAAGTTGATGTAGAATATATACTGAATGTGATAAAGGTTTTAATTTATTTGCTTATGAGTAGAAAGGTTATATTTACTTTTGACTATTTATCACAAGTCAATTACCAATGTTGTGACATATCTTTAAACTAAATGCATCCCAGATCAGATCAATTTTGACAGGCAGATTTGTTAGTAAGGTTTAACGTCCTTGCAATCCGCAAGTTTATTTGAAATTGTACTGGTACAATAGTCACGAAAAAAAACGCTTAAATTAGGTTAAAGAAACAAATGAAGATTTGAAAAAACCGTGATGTTTTACGTCTTGTGAGCAGATGACACCGACCTTCAAGCGTCCTCCTAGTTATCCCATGTTACCCACATCCGTAGTTCTTTAAACTCACCTGGATGGTTTACAAAATAAAACGTATATTTTAAGATTAATGGGTTCTTTCCCGACATTTGTGAAATTTCCGTGGTAACGCAGGACGTAGATGATATGAATGAACTTATAAGATAAAACAGCTGAATGATTCATGCCTGTGGTCTATTTGATGATGATTAAAGTAACCTTGTGACAGCATAAAGGTGAAATTGAATGGATTTGCTATGCTGTTTATTGCATCTTGCTCTCTTTAAATGGCAGACCAGATCAACCCTACCATTGGTCAGATGAACGTATATAAAAGACAAAGGTGTTATATTTTATGAAAAGAGATTAGAACTATTCGAAATTTTGATAGTGAGTTTCCAAAATATGACGGAATACGGCATGTCGTGCAGTCGCTACATGAAGAAGTGTTTATATAATTTAGATCTCAAATTTAAAAAATAGAGAAATCAATATTAAACAAAAGCAAAGTAAAATAGAAAATAACGAAATTAATATTTTAGAGGTAACAAAGTAGAATAAGTAGATTATAAATAAAAAATAGATAAAGGAATTTGATCTCTTCTGGTAGTCAAAATTATTTCAACAATTATTTACACTGTAAACAAAAAATATAATCGGTGATTTCGCATATTCAATACGAAGATATGCAGTCCAGCTGACGTTAGCTTTCGACAGAGTGAAAACCGCATTTAACTGGTGTCTCTACACAATTAGTAGAAATCTATAGCAACACCGCGTGGTTTAAACATTTAATTGTGTCTATAACTTGTTAAACTACATAATGAGTATAGACTTCTTGACAGCACAAAGATGTTCAAACTTCACAACCTATTCGCTACATTTACAAAATTATCATCTTTAAGAGTATTTGGAAAATGAGGTATCATTTTTAATCTATATACTTATTTCTGATATTGTATAACTTGTATGATATATTTTTCTTTGTTGAAAGAGTATTTTTATATACAAAATTTCACTGTGGATGTTGTGTGTTCAAGCTAACAATGCATAGTCGTCTAAGCTACATATGTATGATTTATGACTTGTATAAACGACAAACATGTCTCTTTTCCCTAAATGAATAATTAAACATCACTCGAACACAATTTGTAGTTGTATATCCAATGTTTATTAAATTGTCAAAAGGCTTGAATTAAAATGAGCTACCGACCCTGTCAAGAGTCATTTGATAGCTTCGAACACTGGAGACATATCGTGACAGAATTTTTTGGGGGCAAAAACCTGATTTTGTCAATTGAGATTTTACTAATTAATATCTACAACAAATTTTACATACAACGTAAAGGGAGGGTTGGGGAGGGGGCAAATATAACATTTAACAGGTTATGGTAAATGCA
The DNA here is from genome assembly GCF_031769215.1 of Ylistrum balloti. NCBI lineage: Eukaryota > Metazoa > Mollusca > Bivalvia > Pectinida > Pectinidae > Ylistrum > Ylistrum balloti. The sequence goes on along the minus strand of NW_026782166.1, from coordinate 439,061 downwards.
GTTCTTGCTTTGTTACAATATTGTAGAAAGACGATTAAAAGAATCGGGTGCAATTAAAAAAAAACAAAAAAACAGGAACAATCCTGCTGGTTTTCGGACCGATCACATATATATATATATATATATATATTATGTTTTGAAAAAAATGAGGTACCGTTTGGAATCGGGAGTTTTCTTTCTATCATGTACGAGGAAATGCGAAGAAAACATAATTGGTCTGTTGCACCTATACAGCCCTGGTATTTTTATCTTTATTTTTTTTTCTTGTCTGTCTTCTGTGATTTTCCTATTGTTGACGTTGTTGTAGACAGATGACCTCATGTCTCTGTGCTGGAGGCATTGAATTCACGACCTCGACATTGCGTGTGGAGGTACAATAGAAATTTCTTTATTAACGTACATTGACTTAATCGATTATTCAAATAAAAATATTATTGTAATGAAAAAAAGATTCATTGGGCACCATTTTCACGTGAGCACGTGCGGAACCCGTCGAAACATATTGAGCTCTGCATATTCCTTATCAGGTATTTAGGGCTGTGAATGTACTTCAACGCTGAAAGGCGAAATAAAAACAAATGTAAATGTCTATTGTTGAAACTCCTGTCTGGTAAATGGTTATTTAAAAGACCCGTATGTATTTTTAAAGTTGTACATATAGATAAATATACAACGAAACGTAAGTAATAAGGAATTTGTAGATTTAAGGTACTTCTATTAACTTAATGATAGATATGTTAAACACATGTCAGTATTGATTAATTGGCTCTATCTTAAACGATTGATTTCAAAAGTAAGTTAAGGAAAGGTGCCCGATAAACATAATGAGGCATTACGTAATTATTATAAATACATTTTATCTCTAATTGCTTAATTTTAAAGCGAAACATCCAGTTAAATGACAAGACACAACAAAGCAAATTACCCATATATATATACATAATTTACCAATAAGAATTTAAAACTTGATTTATTTTTCATTCAGAATTTCATCGTAAAATGATACTGTTGACATCAGTTGAGTTAAAAATCTTGCGGTTTTTGTTTTTCAACTAGGGTAGATTTATAGTTATCTACAGTAGTTTTTGTTTAACTCGCTCCATAACCAAACACATCGCTTCCGGTATTACATAGCTTCACTTCCGCTTGTTTGGAAACTGCTTCCTACGCAAAATATGTTAACAGCAGATAATGAAGATTGAATATGAAACTACTTCCGGGGACCTTGCTATGTGGTTGTAAATTTGAGAGTTAGAAGAAATTTTAAGGAATAATACACTCCAAAGGCAGCATGGATGGTGTAATTGTGTTAAGAGGGTGGAACACAAACGATTTGGATCTTTTATGAAACTGGTGGAACTTAAAAAGTATATAAGAAATAGAAAAAGCTAGTTCTGTAAACCACAAAACCTAGCGCGGACATCATAAATCTTAACGCTAAAGCAAGTGCATAAATGTATGGCGTAAATCTATTTAATATAGACTTTTTCTTTATTTCAATGCCTCCGCTAGCATTCGAACTCGGGACCTCTCGCATCTGTGATCCAACCGACCGAGCTAAAGGGAAGTTTTCTCTTGCCGAGCGGTATATTGTTGCTAGTATTTTACCAGGGATATATACATAAGATCGGATCGAAAAGCTAATAGCTTTCCTGTCACCAACGAATAGTGCGACGGGTAAAAGAAGAGAAAACATGCACAAAAACATAATTCTTTCCAAAATACACAATCTTCATTTGAAGTATATGATCGTACCTTATGATAAAAAAAGTATAACAAGTTAACTATGTCAAATTTTATAAAATAAAATAAATAAATAAATAAATAAATAACCAAAAATAATTTTTAAAAAAGAAAAATGTGTTATTAATCTGAAAGTATCACATAACGAAAAAAATAAGCTCGTACTCGGATTTAAATGCACTGATGAGAACAATAATCAATAAAACCAACAATTACAAGCAGCTATCTGGTCACGTAATACTGTTCTTTTCCGACATGCTGTAATCTATTAAAATTAATTTCAATATTATTTCGTAATTTAATCGTATCAGTTATATGTTATGTACATTTTACGTCCCAGCACTTATTATTTATCTGCACAGTCCGTGGATTGCGATGATATTTGGTTATATTTCGATCACAGTTACTGTTCAGTTTAAATGAGAGAATGCAATCCCGAGTGTATTCAACAATTTAAATATTCTTTTCATAACAGGGAAGTAAAAATTTATTTCCAAAATTTATGAAGTCATTCTGTGGTATTATATGACCAGATAACTTTAACAAATACTGTTTGAAATATTGATGACCTTTTAATTCAGAAGTGTACGATACGCATGCACGTGCTAGTTATTGTGTTATAGATTATATTCTATCATGCGTTCGAATTCACAATGCATTATCCATATTAGCAACACATATTGAGATTGAGATATTCGTGCTGTCTAACTGACGCAACGATATAATTCCCTCTCTATCTCACCCCCCCCCTCTCTCTGTCTCTCTCTCACTCACTCCCATTCTCTCTCTCTCTCTCTCTCTCTCTCTCTCTCTCTCTCTCTCTCTCTCTCTCTCTGTGTGTCTCTGTGTCTGTTTCCCCCTCTGTCCCCTCCCCCTCTCTCTCATACATTTTATATAAATGATAAAAAAGTATTAATGCATATATATATGTATGTATTATCTTATCACATTATATATATGATTAATGAAGTCATTAGATATGGTGCCTAATCCATTTGAACGCCAAAACAATATACTTAAACCGAATGGCCAAATTTCGCTATACTGCCTCTCTCTATCCAATCTGGTGATCTAGTTAGTAATGTCGACAGTATGGTCCAATATTGGTACTGAATCCTAACAAACAAATGTTCGTTGGATGCGTATTACTAGAATAGATATATGATCAATGAATTAATAACGACAGTACGGACAAGTGAATTACCAAATTTTCGAGGCAATTTGCTCCTTTATCAACACGCAAAATATTACATAAATTACATCACATACATAGAACATGAATTATATACAAAGTTATAAATCTAAATCGAGAGCGGTGGTGTTGATTTAGATGTCTCGATAATTCCTCAGGCCGGTGGACGCTGAAGACCCTTTATAACGGACAAAAAATCATCCCAAGTTGTTGTATGGAAGGAGGCGTTTCAATATAGACACTAAGCGTATACGTGCTCGCAAAGAAAACAATTCTTACAGGACATATCGAGATCACTGTACATATTAATATGGAACGGCATTTATCAAGATTCTGTTGTACATAAACTAGTATATATAAGTGAGACGTTATATGAAGGAAAGGAAGGATTATCGAGATTCTGTTGTACATAAACTGGTATATATAAGTGAGACGTAATATTGAGATAAGGATGGATATTTTATCAAGATTATGTTGTACATCAATAGTATATATAAGTGAGACGTTATATTGAGATAAAGAAGGACATTTTATCAAGATTCTGTTGAACATAAACTATATATAAGTGAGACGTTATATTGAGATAAAGAAGGACATTTTATCAAGATTCTGTTGAACATAAACTATATATAAGTGAGACGTTATATTGAGATAAAGAAGGACATTTTATCAAGATTCTGTTGAACATACACTAGTATTTATAAGTGAGACGTTATATTGAGATAAGGAAGGATACTTTATCAAGATTCTGTTGTACATCAATAGTATATATAAGTGAGACGTTATATCAGATAAGGAAGGATATTTTATCAAGATTCTGTTGTACATAAACTAGTATATATAAGTGAGACGTTATATGAAGGTAAGGAAGGATTACTGAGATTCTGTTTCACATATACAAAGCATTATCTAAACTGCTGTATAGATATGAATTCATTATGAATATAGTTCATTGTATAATATATATATTCAATTTACAACAAACTAGCAATAGTGACAACATACTATTTTCAAGATTCTGAAAATTACTTTAATAAAACGAATTTTGCAATAATACAATAGTAGAATACAAGAAGATTGTGAATCCAGACACAGAGTTATGTAAACACCGTAAATTGTGTTGCCATGTGGATACAGTGGTTACTATGCTGTAGAATACAACTTGACGAATCCTAAGACAAATACAGGACACAAATAACGATATGAACATGTTTACATATAACGTAGCTGAAGTCAAAAATACAGAGAAATGCTTCGGTGTTTTAGACTCTGATATATATATTTTTTTCTAACTTACTTAATTCCGTATTGTTTCGGGTAGAATAAGCTTACAACACCACAGGTAGGACGTGTGTAGTGATAAGGTTAGAAAAACTCAAGCCTTAAAGTGGCATAACGGTCACACTTGAGAAGGAAATGAAATCGATCCTCCTCCTATAGTGTTACACACTTCAAATAACGTTTGATCTCTCTGTCGATTTCTCTATCTTCCTTTATTTATGGGCTGCCGTTCTAACTAATTTTTCTTATCAGCCAAAGGCGAAAAGTTGACATCCAAGATTGTGAAAAAGATACAGATGTGACAAAATTCATTCGATACAAAATGATAATAAGACGCAGTAGAGTCAAATAATGAATTTAAATTCATCAACTTATCAATTATACTTAGAACGTAATTTTTAAACCTGGGTGGCGACTCAGGAAAATTAATAATTGATAGAAAGAATGTCAAAATTATATTGGGAGATGTAGGCCTATGATTTGATACATTTGAATACATACTAATTTAAAACTTTTATTACATATCGCTCCTGGTACTGATAATCCAATGATTCTTGAAAAGTCAGTCGCTATAGATAAATAAATAAATAAATAAATAAAGTTTCATCCTCGTTGCTGTGTATTATCAAAATGCACTCAAAATTATTTGAATAAAATAATATCCAGATATATATAAAAACGCTTTCGTGTACTCGACCCTTTAAATAACGATTTTTACGGACCGACCCGGGTGTCTAGCTTTTTCTCCCGCGAACACATGTACACATTTAGCCCCAACAAAGACTTGAACGGAAGTCCAAGCAATTTCCTGCATTTTACCAGCATCATAGAACGCGTTAATTGAATAACACAATGTAATCCCTGACTAGATGGTGATTCAGTTAGCTCTGTTTACAAAACAATTTCTATGTCAATACAATATATTGACCTTAATCAAAACGATAAAATGTTGGGAAAAATGAAACGGACGAGGTGAATGGACTTTCTCACGAATATGTTTTAATGTGAGTTCAGGTATTGACAGGAACCTTTAATACTATTGTTATGTATCAGACTGGAATCAGTTAAACTTTCATTCTTTCTTTTAGTTTAGTTTGCCTCTCTCTCGCGCTCGTTTTCTTTCCTTTTCTTTTTCTATCTATCTATCTATCTATCTATCTATCTATCTATCTATCTATCTATCTATCTATCTATCTATCTATCTATCTATCTATCTATCTATCTATCTATCTATCTGTCTGTATATGTATATGTCTATATATATATATATATATATATATGTCTGTATATCTGTCTATATGTCTGTCTGTCTGTCTGTCTGTCTATATATATATATCTATATATATATTTATATATATATATATATATATATATATATATATATATATATATATATATATATATATATCTTTCTTTCTTTCTTTCTTTCTTTCATTCCAAAATGTCCTGTATATGTTAGATTTTTCGTGAATGACATATCTCATTCTACATTTATCTATTATCAAACAAAAATTCTGCCCTCTAAATCTTTATAATTCATAATACTGTAATTATTTCTCGTTTAAGATCACACATATTTCACGAGTACGACAGACTAACTCTATTTAAATTGAATTACAGATAAATTCTGTCATATAGGTCCAATACATGACTGTATCATTATACATACAATATCATTGCGCTTACACAATGTATGTATGTATGTATGTATGTATGTATGTATGTATGTACGTATATAAGGTATCATATCAGTATATTACCTATGCTACTTAACAAGCGTATATCTGTCTGTACGCTAAACTGACTTTATCACAGCAATGGTTGGAACCAGAAATAAAATTTGAACAAAATAAATAAACATCTACACGGCGACAGCGATGAACGTATATTTAAAGCGGCTAACGATCGAGAGAACTCTTTTGCCATTGGAGGTTTGAAAACCATTTGTTCGACGCCAGTGCACTTTCAGGCAATCAGTGCTAATGTACGATGTACTATATGGTTCATTTCATGCCGAGCATAGAAGTTAACAGGTCACAATTAATTTCTATGATATTCAATTAATCAGAACACTTTGTATTCTCTCAGGTGTGATTTCGTAAAACGGCAACATTACAGCGAATGACGTCACAAACGGGTAGGTCCCAAAGGACGGCCTGTTTCTTTGAATCACATACACCCATCATGCCCTGTGGCAGCCTCGTTTTGGGTATGTTTAAAGTATTGTTTTGATCTTGTCGTAAACCGTTAGCGAAGTAAATTGGTATCTTGAAATTGATCATGTTTACTTTGAGGCCATACCTGTCTCTTAATGAAATTGGACTTCGTTATTACCGAGGGGAGCTATTTTCATAACAACAACCATCTCGTTAGTCAATCACATAACAGCCACAGTTTCGCACTCGTACTTCAGTATATGTTCTCAGAACCGATCTTTTGATTTATGTAGTTTTTATCTATCAACACAACCGAAAGCACTTTAACTCGTCAACAGCTTGATATATCTTTAAGGCTTCCCTAAACTGAACACTATGACGTCACATTTGTTTTTGGATATATCTTTAACCCTTCCCTAAACGGAACACTATGACGTCATATTCATGTCTGTGTATGTTTTGAAACAAATACAACCAGACAGCATGTAACACCATAAGAAATGCAGTAATTGATAATAATTACACTTGCGTTTTAAAATCTAAACGATGTCTACCATTCCCTAGCTTTTGTTCAGCGTTATTTCCGCATGTTGGTGTGGCTTGTGTAAGAGTGTAGACCAGTACTTATTACGACTGAAAATGCAAATACCTGCTAAAGTAATGTGACGTAACATATATTTCCTCTCGTTACAAATGACGTCATTATGGTTCCACCTACTACGATTCGTATGGTATGGCTGTTCATCTCAACTCGCCACCGTTCTAACAATGTTTATGAATTTGTTTGTTTTTTTACCATAATGTCACACTATTTTCTACCTTATTGTACAGCTGAAAAAGTTGGTCGTTCTTTATCAACTCGAACACCACGTACGTCAGTTCTAGTACAATTCACACTGGTCATTTCTCTGATGAAGGTGACCGTGTAGTCATCAAAACATCACACTCAAATCTTCTATTGTTTGTGATAGACGATTTTCTATTTCACTGATATGATCAAACCTGAAGAAAAAAGTCCCAAAAAAAATCAATTTAATATGTTTTATGAGGATCTGTGTTTTCATATGTTAATATAGGGATTTATTTGCCGTATATGCTAATGAAGTGAAAAATACATATATACCCTTTGCGAAAACTGAAAACCAAAAACAGAGAAAAAGAATCTCATAACCTAAAAAAAAAAAAGGAAAAACCCAAAAACTAAAAAAAAACCTAAATAATAATAATAATAAAATCAAAATAAACATAAAAACAAAAAAGGACCCAAAAAACAATGATTACAGTCAAACGGGCAGTTATCAATGTAATCTATTGCATGGACTAAGGCACTGTTGCACAAGAACTGACAAAAAACCTACAAATCCCATGCTATGACTGTTCAGTGTTTTGATTATATAACTGCATCACGGGGTCTGCTCTGATCACTATGCTGATTAAGTCACCAACGCATAGTTCTATGATTCATATAGATAAATCTTTAACACGGTCGGTTGATTAAGTTAATGTTTTATGAACAACATACATCATTCCTGGCATATTGCTACAGAAATACATAATCATATTAATTTATTCTTTAGAAAATTTCCGATGAATAGAGATACCAAACGAGATATAATCAACATTATTCCTTGAATACACTGGAATAATCCAATGTGGATTGTCCTCTCACACACGTTCCCGCGCTTTCCACGGCGTCCTCCTGACGGGCGCCGGCTGGGTTGATCCTGCCCAATCAGGGACCTGCCGGCTCCCTCCGCTGCATGTTGTTGTTACTGTCCTGTACCCTACTGCATCACTACGAACAATGATGCCTACCTTTCACCCGTCACCATGTGCCTAACACCGTGTCTGGTGATTACTTCACCGTCCTCCTCTCTTCCACCAAATCCAGTTTGAAGCAACCTCTGCCTGTCTGCTTGCTGGTCCCACCGATTTCTTTCGGCCTATTCCTAGGTCCCCTAGTTGTTGTAAGGCTGTCCATGAATCCCCTGCATCCAATTTCCATCTTTATCCCTGCTGTTGACACCCAGCTAATTGCTTGGAGCTGCGGGAGAAAATCACGATATCTGAGGGAGCCTCATTTTCCAGTCTCGTCCTGTTTGCTCTGGATGACTGCCTCTTTTTTCAGTTTCGTCCTGTTGCTACGGTGACTCCGCCGATTGTAAACCTTTGATCCTTCACCTTGCCTGCCTTATGGGTCAGGCTCCGGAACTAGGCTGGTTTGAATTCCATGCGGGCCTACGAGACCATCTCTTCGAGATCCCTAAGGGCTTATCTTCCTCCAATCATCGTTTTCGTTGTCACCGCCATGCCGTCCATAAAAGCTTAAAGGTTGGTGGTTGTCGAATGCCAACTGCCATGTAAAGACCTCTGCTTATTTTCCGTACAGCTTTCATATAAGTATCAGATATCGTGCACTCAGTAATTATCCCAACTTCCATCCTCCGCCAAGCTGTCCTATAATCACAAATAGTGAAACCATCTAGAATAAATAGTGTTTTAACAGTCTTCTGAACTTCTCCTGTACATGATACTTCTGCATGGTCAGCTCCTACAGTTTATGTGGTATAGATCTGTATGCATCGGCTCAATCCAGCCAGTGCACTGCAAAATCACCTTAATACGCTTGTATGTTCCAAGTAACAGAATACTCTGAGAATGACTCCGCCCTTCTGCAATGTGATACCAAGGCGCTTGTTGTTTAGCATATATACTTGGCCATCCGCCTTGATAGGATAGCGAGCATGAACTTCTCTTCCACGTTCCGCAAAGGCATGGTTCTGAATTGGCGGAGATATTTAGAGTTATCTTTCGTGGTTCTCTTTTACCAGTCTACCAAACCTAGTAATCACGGACAGATCTTTTTATCCTATAAATCATGCCGTAAGGTCCTGGTGCTGATCCTGTCCTCGCCATCTTGATCACCTTCCAGACCTCCAGAAGCTTTGGTTCGCTTTCATCAAAAGCCACCGAAGGCTCTTCCAGGTCCCGAATCCTGGTATTACCTGCCAGATCTCCTTTTAATCGCTCTGGCTTCCTCAGATGTTCTTCAATAAACTACCTATCAAGGGTAAGAGAATCTATTGTGCAGACACAGATATCAACAAATAATTATTAAAACCCAAGCTTGACTTTTTTCTTTTCAATCCCGGAATGGATTATGCACAACTAACATGCGTGAAAAAAAATACATATGGAATCGAGAATGATCCATCAAAATTGTTTAAGGACGGAAATGTGTTAAATATAAACAATTATCTATATGAAGGCTTTAAGAAAATTAAAAGTTGAATATGATGATTTGTTCCAGGGGGTAAGCGTTTTCTGCTTCAACGCTGGTTATATTTTGTTTTTGTTTCGGTCTACGTTAAAACAAAACTTGAACAAACACTCTGAAAGATTCGCGAAACTTTCATTATATACACGCACGTTTTCGAGTTGCCATATTTATCAAAGTTTATTTGAGATGAAGAGTGCGTTCGTAAAGTACTTTTAGCTTTATTTTATCTTTGTTTTGTCATTCGTGAAAATTTATGTTATGTCGTATGAGAGCGAAATTAATATCAATGAGAATTTTTATAAATATGTATGTCACCTGAAGGTATGTGCGTCAGGTCTCCAGATAATTAACCACACGTTCTAAAAAAGGCAAGATGATTTTTACAAATCGATTTTAAATTGCATGTTAATTCTTGTGAAATATCTTTTGTCCGTAATTACTGTTATATCAATCGATAAATATTAGCTAATTAGAAATTGGACAACCAATTATCACAGAAAATGGTTGATTTCAATAATAAATGGGCCGAGTATTCTACAACTAACTAATTTAGAAAACATACATTATGGTCGTCTGTTTCTGTTTTATTTAAAGTGTATCGTAATTGTGCACACCAAAAAGCATTGCGGCTTGTAATATGCATTCAGTTGTTATCGATATCAAGGCAGTGGTACTTATTGCAACCACTTCGTAGAATACATTACATGTCAATATTTATGAACCGAGTAACCAATGTCATGTTTTTATAAAACGAAACGAAAAAGCGGGATGCTTTCTTCTGAAGGGAAGGAGTGAGACACTTTGTGATTGTGTGAATATATACAATATATTTCGTAACTTCCACACATCTGAAGATTTCAGAGGATTGTCAAACACACGTGTTTATTCTGAACCGCGTCACTATTCCCATGAATTGACAAATAACATTTAATCATGTTAAAAACATTAATATTGTATATTGTAGTAGATTTTATCTATTTTTTATCTATAGAGCCACCCTTTGCATCAGTTAACTTAAATGTGCATGTTGCTCACTTCTTCTCCAGACTGTCTATACATTTAAAATTAGAAGTTGTCCGGACGTTTGCTCTTCAAACCATACCACTGTGGTACCCATGTCATCTTAATATGTCTTTACCATTGTACGTGATTGCTTACCAGATGCGTATTACCAGCTCATGAACTGCCCACAGCATATGAATCTCAAATTAATGTAAACAAACTGGGGTTATCTTCTCCTATGATCAGAAGTAAACGATAAATATAAACATTGAACTGCTTTCATTTGGCATTCATGGATTATGAATGCCAACAGGATAAGGGCAAATTAAATGAAGGGCATTAACGCTTCATGTTGAATATGCAATTGTTTAGTAGTCAGTTCAATGCTTAAATATCTGCTCTCTGAAAAAGTGATTATCACTTCTGAATACTATAGGAATTAGCAGTAACATCCATTTATAATTTGTTCGATAACTCTCATTATATCGACGTAGTAAGCTTCTATGTTAAAGCTCCAAGGAGATTAATTCGCCTTCTTAGAAACCATGAACACGATGGTTATTACTTTGTCAGCCTTTGAGGGTGTATATGTCGATTTCGTTGTCAATTGCGTTTGTACATCTTCATACCTCCTTATGCGCCGTCAAATTGATGTTCAATTCATTGAAGCGATCGCATCGGGCCGAGGAAGGCTGCTTCGACAGACTCTCGAGTTATGCTGTGCGACAGTCCCGTTCTAGAGAGCTGGCTCGACTCTTGCAACGTACCGAATGGACAGGTCATGTCTCATAAGAGGCGGGGATAAAAACCAGGACATCCACACACCCTCGCGTCAGCTGTCCACTGATTTCACCAGTAAAAGTGGAAGTTCAACCTTCAAGCAACCACCAACCAGATGCTCAATTTTGAAATTTTATTCATTATTAGTATAGGTATGTTTAAAATCGTACAATATTGGGTATATAAAACGTCACAGAACAATTCATGATATACAGAACTCATTCGTATTTAGAAAAACTAGTGTCCTAGTGATTGGGATCTTACTGTCAGTGTACTTTTAAGGTCATTCAAGGATTTCCTTCTTGTTAAAACGATCGGAAACAAAGCAGAAATCCTACAATGTAACATTTTCAAGCCAAACGCAATAGCGTATGCAAATATATTGAATTTTGCCATGGCACCGCTTAAACATTTCCCGTACCAGGCTAGTTTTTTTGTCAAATTAACGTCATGTCGTAATTTTATCGGCAAAGTTGTACTTTAAATCTTTGTTCCCTTTCAGAAAATAAGTTTAAGTAATTTAATTGTCTTTTTTTACATTGCTAGTAAGATCAATACATGATTTTATATAAAAAAAGTGAATGCTTTTCAAAATGCCTACAAATTGTTTGATTTGATCTTCCGGATATTGCTCGGAAAATTGTACTTCTTATTTCAAACGGTTTAACGGGGATTGTTTACAAAGAACCTTCCGTTTTCTCATGGCCAAATTTCTAACACGTATGACACAAAACTATCACAAAATGTACCAAAATCAATAAAAAAAACGAAAGTATTATGGTTCAAACTATTTCATATTGGACACCTGGAGCGCGAGCGTCGTTCATTGAACTGTCCACGCATGCAACTGTTCCGAATTAAGCGCGACTTTGTCGGATTTTGCAAATGATAACTCTTCCCTCTGGATACAGGTAGGATCTCAAGTTGACACAGCCGACTCCGAAAGCTTACTGAGTAAACACAGTCACCAACCCAAGCACATTATGAATAAACATGCTAATGGGATCGATATTATCTAATTGTGTGACCACGGTATTAACACACGTTGTCAAATAGTGGCAAGTATCAAAATGAGGCTATTTATTATCGCACTGTGTGGGATCGTCAAGAAGCATGGGAAAACAAGATGAAGAGTAAATGTCAACTGATGAATATTAATATAAAGAAACGCGTTCGTCGGTGTTTGCCTTTGGTTCGGTTCTGTTTTTATCTGTAATTTACTTACACTTTTAATTTTTTTAACACAACATACGTAGATCCTATGTCAAAATTCGATATAATTGATATTAGGCATTCACTAACCTTATCAATTAGATCAATATTATTAAGATGAAAGCCAGTTCATGCGTAGTAAACTGAACCCCAATCTAAACCATAAAGACTAATGTATCAAAAGTAATCTTATGCCATCTCCATTTGAAAAAACGATAAAGAAAATGCCAAAATATCTATAGAATCATGATTAAAACACAAACATGGTCAATCGACGTAAGTAATGTCACGTTCCCAAATGAGAATAATGTTAACAACGGGACCTTCAGAAATACGGACGCTTCTGGCTCCATATCACACAAGGAAATATATTATTTCAATTTCGAGTTTTTTGACGACCATAAAACTTCCATATATTCTTCATCAACCTACATCTCTCGTATCCCCGTGTGGTGAGATTATTTGTAAGTTTTCGACATCGTGTATGGGAATTTTTTATATAGATCCACACAATAGACTTGGGAAGCAGGAATGTGACAAACATGTACTGCCAAGAAATGCAAATTTCACAGCTTCGTGGAGTTTGTTCTTGTTGGTTTCTATGACTGTGGGTAAAATCGAGGTCAGCAGCTGATGTAGGAGAGTGTGTCGTACTTAAAAGAAAACAATGTTCTGTAAATATTGTTACGAAAAGTAAATATTAAAGATAGAAACGAAAATATGAGAACAGAGTATAATCACAAAAAAGATACTTTGAAAATTGAAAATAATATAGAAGATATTAGTATTTTTAGTGATTATCAGTGAAAAATAAATGACTTTTGTTTAAAGAATTTGGTGAAACCCCTTAAAGCTAATTTAATGAAACTTATTGATGTTTTACAGCAGTTGGTTGAAGTCAATTCATGAAAGAGTAGATTCCAAAAACTTGGATGTAAATTGCAATGACCAAAAAGATTTCAGCACGCGATTTCGTTACGGGTGTATACTGACCACACATGACACAGAAATCCCTGTAATTAGTTTTATCTTTATCAGAACATCTGTATCAGCAAGCTTTTAATGGAATCAATTAAACTGGACTTAAAATGAACTGTTCTTCTCGTGGCCAAACAGCGCTTAGGCGGTGGAATCTGTGTAGAGATAATCCCATTTGTTGTCAAATATTCATGGATTCTGTCGATTATATTTACCCTGGATAAAACTAACCTCATTAATTCTAGATAATTGGTCTTTTTGTTACATACTTCCTGCCGTTCTTTCTAGGGCAAGAAATTATCGTAATGACGTCACTTCCGGGTCATGAGCTGGATATCAACAAAAACACACGTGACTTTTCTTAACGCTTATTGCTAAAACAACGCTTTTGCATATTGGAATTTATGATGCACTTTGCACTTTGATGCCAATTTATTGCCAATTGCAACCAACAAAGCCTGACAGAAGCATGCAATTTTCTTAGATTTTAGATTTCACAACCGGTTATCAAAGCATTCGGAGAAATTATGCATGTTGGTAAATATAACACAAAGTTAAAGATTTGATCTCTAAGATTACGTATAGAACTGTGTTTGCTAACCCAATATTATCATCATAAAATTGCTTTATGCTCGCTTATGTATCAATTACCACTACATGTTCAAATTCATACAAATACTTGGGTAATGATAAATATTTAAATAACAATTAAATTAGAATATTCATATAAATTATGTTATAAAAGGAAAGGGGGATGATCTCTCGAAAAAAAGAAGTTATAATTTAAAAACAGACCTCTATGTATCTATGATATATTTGAACGTTAGGGAATAACCCGGATACGCACTGTACGTCACGTTTTTACTATAACGTCGAACTCAGTGATGGCGTCATCGATATTTTCGTACCCACACGCCGTAACGCCACAATTAACAATTGAACAACGTAAAGTTTCGCGACATTATCATCCGATCTCTATCACTTCCGTGATAAATTGCTCCTAAAGAGTCATATTAACAAATTACACAACTTGAATAGGACTGAATTGGGAGTGGACGTGGTCATTACATATCTGTTGATGAAAAGTAAGGACGGTAAAGGTGATAACACAAATTTAGCAATACAACACACAAACTAACCCTGTAAAATAACTAAAGCAAATGTAAATTTTGAATATTTCAATAATTGTGTCATTTTTCATGACAACTGACAAAGAACTAACTTGCTACACAGGAAGGCAACCGGTTCCTTCTCTAAAGGTCTTGATAAAACCGTCACAGACGACTTACGTCGTTTACATGAATATATAATTTATAACAATATTCAAACAAACTTATAATATTCATTTAGAATCTAGTCTTCGTTACTTCGTTCGTTACTACATGTAATTGGCTATTTTCGGTGGAGTTGGAAAAAATTCTTCCATATTCATTGTTTTCTTGGGTGATAAACCTTTTGGATCTACTTTCAGTATTACTGACATTCTTTTATCTGTGTGTGTCATCGATAAAACCGACGACGCTTTCACTTACGGAACACTTAGTCCTATCATCCTTGATTTGTTATGAGTGCCTGTTTAAATCTTTCTTTTGTTAACATTTTGAATTTGAGTTTAGATCATGATTTTGTTGGTATTTTGCTGGTTTTTGACATACATATAAAGTACATTAACCTTTGTTGCTTTTTTAAAAGGAAAGTTTTTATATTAACTGTTTTCAGCCATGAGACGATTATGAATATCATGGAGAAAAATTCTACATCTGTATAGTTTTCTTCGAAGTTTCGTAAATTCTTTGAAACGCAAACCGTTCCCAAGGCAGAATTTGCGACAGAATAGGCTCACGGGGAGACGATGGCACCAAATACGGAAAGGGCTTTGTAAAGTATAAGGAAAAAAACCCTTCAATAATACAATTAACGGGGAAATGATTATTGATTCTCGTGTTGATTGGTCAATCTTTAAACTGATAAAAAAAAACAAAACAAAAAAACAAAAAACGAAAAAAGCAAGCACGAAAAACCGCAAAATATCCAACAAATTTTAATTATCTTTTTTCCCTTAGACATGACAACGGAAGTCAACATACCGATTTTATCGATTTTTACAAGGTCACTACAACCTTGCAAACATATGGAGATATGAGACATTGACACATATATTTTTTTAACGTAACCTTGATAACGCTAGAAAGTGTAAATATAGCAGGTAGCCTCCTACTGTGACGAAGACGTGATTGTAGTATGTCAAGGTAAATCTAACTTCTTGTTCGCAAGGTCGGGTGTAATTCAACATATTTGTTAAAAGTAAATAAACATAGCAACACTTTACAAAACTCTGTTCGGTCTAAATAAGTGGTCGTATTATGTACTTTAACATTCGGGTTTTCAATTTTGTTTGTTTATATGTGCATAGAAAAAAAAATAAATAAAAGATTATAATACAAAAAGTAAACAAGAGTATCGTGACCAGTAAGACTGGTGAATGCTCCTAGAAAAAAAAACTTTGTCGGCCACAAAATTTTAACAAAACTCAATAATTTTGTAATTACGGAGTTTCGAGCCCAGACAAGGGCACACCACACATTTGCCTAGTATGACTAACGTATATACCAAACTGCATCACCTAAAGGTTAACAAAGGGAAAAAAACTCTGAAATTAAAGGGTTGCACACTACACATTCTCTTTATACGAACAATATATACACTTAGTTTCATTATCTTAGCTGAAATGAAAGCAAGGTTACTCTCTGGATGTTAATGTTTCAACAAATGGCAATATTCTGTAAATCAAAGGTTGCCGGACATGACTTTGAGTCACATTCTCAGCCTCCATCGGCTGTCAAATTTATCGCTATATTGACAGAGTGAAAAAGAAGGGCAGTACTATAACGAATGTATACACCAAATTTCATTGTCTTGGTTTAAATGAACGCAAATTGATGTAATTTTAACGAAGGACAATAACTCTGTAATTCGTGGGTTGCGGGTCCTGACATTTGTACACTGCATATCTTAATATGAACAATGTATGCATCAAATTTCATGATCATTAACTAATTATTGACAAAGGTATACTCTTGGACACGAGATAACGGACGGAAAGACGGACGGACGAACAAATCGGTATATACTGATTTATTTCCGTATTTCCGAGAATCATGATGAATGAATACAGTGTAGAAATAAATTCATAAATTCTGGTAACATTTATATTTGGTATATTTTTCATTAAAAAATACCCCACCCCCACCCCACCCCCACCCCCACCCCCACCCCCACCCCCAACCCCCACCCCCCACGCTCAAACCCCACCTGCAGCAAACTTTCTACTGCTATAACGTAGAAGTAATTTCGTGCTCGCATCAACAATGTAGTGTTAAAGCACAGACGTTTGATATATAATGTATGTGTGTTTCCTACTTTCTTTCTGTTTAAAATGACATCTGCTTTGGGAGGAAATGTGTAGCTAATGTCTATATCACTTGACTGGAAATCCTTGAGCGGTACAAAAACTCCCTACCTCCGCAACTGGGTGATCAGTGAAGAGTGTAAAATGACGAAACAGTATAGAAACATGCGCTTTATATGTGGTTGTCATGTAATTGTGTGTTATAAATCATCTCGCTGTTTAAACTATTGAATCTGTTTTATTTTTTGATTCGAAATAACTACATGTACTTCAATACACAACACCCGAACTTAACTGCAAACCATGTATTCAAATAATCGATTACCCGACAACTAGTGTGTGTCAGAAAAAGTCACAGGTATCGGCGCAGACAATTTAATATATAAAACAATAGATTTAATTTCGTTCATTGAAACACAAATCATCTTTTCATCGATGTGTCGGCAAAATTCTGCAGTCATTCAATCTTATCTCTAACAACGATTATGGTAAAATATTACAAGTAGGTTTGTAACGTGATCCATTGTCTGTCAAACATTGTCGTTTACAATTTGAAATCTTCATCTAGACACAGTGAAATGAACACTTCACTCAATTGAGTTATATTTGCGTATAGTGTATGAATAGAGCCTGATTCAATATTGATTACGTTTCACATTGAAATGTACATCGTTAAACGAGCGTATTTCACAATTAAATTGCTAGTTTTATAAAGAGGCGTTCTTTTTATACATTTAATTGTAGTATTTACATCGATGAAGCGCATAATTATATGATCACCTCTTTAT
The DNA here is from genome assembly GCF_031769215.1 of Ylistrum balloti. NCBI lineage: Eukaryota > Metazoa > Mollusca > Bivalvia > Pectinida > Pectinidae > Ylistrum > Ylistrum balloti. The sequence continues at coordinate 421,240 of NW_026782166.1, read as the reverse complement.
TCTGTTTATTTGCTCAACATTTACCCATTTTATCAAATTAGCAATGAAATACTTGTACTAAATGTTTAGTATGTGGCGCACTGAATCACTCTCAATTTGAACGTGTTGCTTAAACCTTTAACTAATGCTAAATTGGGGTTTTGTTTTGTTTCCATTATTTTCGCGTTATTGGATTAAACTAATCGACGCAATCAACGAACAAACACCATAAAAACTTCATCAAACAATACACGTTGTGCTGATGGACCCCATGACCCCAGGGTAACGGCCCTTAGCAGACTCTTCCATATTTATTATTCAATATAATACGAGTTTCACGAAAATGTAAATACTTCAAGCAATTTTTTGTCTGTGTGTATACCGTGTGTATCAATTCGCGTTTTATTTCAACCGAGGGCATCATAATTAAAAATGCCCAAATATGGATTTTAAACCTCTTTTGATAAAGTATTTTCAGACTGATAATATTTCATATTTTAATAGGATTCATAAATTTTCACTGTACCATTGAAGCTTGTATCCAATATTTTATGTCCGTGGTAACCATTCACGACTCTGAAACTGAGCGAATGCAGTGAAACCAGAATGGTATTTGTACCCCGAACATCCAATTTCAAGAAAGGTGTTCTTAACTCATTTTTGAAGTCAACGGGTTCGGTCGGGCAAAACATCATGCGTTACAATCCTAAATAGTGTTCAATTATTACGATGTGGTGATTCAAGAAATGTTAATTTATCTTTAAAACAGACTGGTCTGTGCTGTCGTGGTCCTTGGGCAAGACACTTCACCGAAATTTCCCTACATGTAACAAGAAGGGTCTCCTGTATGTTGTTCTGTGAGGTAGCCACTAGCTACTACAAGAAAACTCTTCCTCAAAATGATCATGGTAGTTGAAGGGCTGATGAACCTAACAAATAAATCAAAAGTATGAGATCTATTGTCTTTATCCCACATAACATTTTAAGGTACAACTCAAAAATATGTAGCCATAGGTAGGTCCATGGTGCAAGATGTGCGGAACTTTTGCAACGAATGAATGTTTGGTGTAGTTGTCAGTTTTAATACGTGCCGTCTATGTCGGACAGGAACACTAACAGTGCCCATATTGGTGTTTTTTCGATATTTGACGATGTTTTAAAATATCTTAGCTGACTTTAAAAAGGAAGTCCCCCCTCCTCCATCTGTCTGTCTGTCTGTCTGTCTGTCTGTCTGTCTCTCTCTCTCTCTCTCTCTCTCTCTCTCTCTTACGCGCAAAATGTGGTTTAGGCGGAATTGGGAATTGGCAAGTTTTACTTCGCTGTGGGGAGACCATTTTCTAGTTGGCAGTAGTCGCATTTAACTATCAGATATCATTCATCAGATGTTTAACATTGTCAACACTCATTTTATAACATGAAAAGTAATTGAAGTAGCCATTTATAAAGCATAAAACATTATGAGGAGTCCGAGAATTCTCTCACTATTATATGGGGTGTATATCGGAACCCCTCTCCCAGAAATGAGAGAAAACATTATTGCGAAGAGGACTTACAGAATCACTTTCCCGTGCCAGATCTTAATCAATTTCAAAAGTGTCAAGGCTCACAATAATACATACATGGACTTCGTGAATTTGTGAGTTTTACACACTGACGTGGTCTATAGTACACTATATTACTATATAGTAAAGTTGAGACCTAATACCATACACTCATTAACTACTTGTACTATTTTCCCCATCCTGACAGTTTCTTCTCAATATTTTCTACACCTAACAAAGATTACACTTTCTCTTAAACAAGACTTCCCGTAAAATGTCCCATTGGCTATGTAATAGATTTATTTCAATAATCTCCACTTCTCATTAGCATTATCGACCAAACATAAAATTTGACTTTCGATATTAATACTTCAAGCCCGTTATAATATGATCCTTATAATGCCTCGCATCCGCTGTAACCTCTCATATAATTTCTCACCCACTTTACAAGTAATACATTGCTCCTAAAGTTTTACTTTATTGAGAACAGACTACCAGAAAAGTTTACTTCATTCAAAACAGACTATCAATAAAGTTTGAATTTATTATTAAAAAACCAAATACATGAACTGATTCACTCCTGATAATCAACATTAAATCATAATGTTTGATATTTTTTAACAAGCATTGGCAAAATAACTAAATTTTCAGAAAACCCTTAGTTTTAGCATGTATTTATTAAGTGGGAGAACATTTTAAACAAGACAAGTGTATCTAATACCATAACAAATGTTGCTTGTTGATTTTAGGATTTGGCATCGTAGATATTAAAAAGTTTTCCCTCAATTTTCAAATTGATACTGCTTTAGCAGCAAGCACTAGGTTTTTTCATCCACCATTTTTATTGTATAAGAATAATCTCCTTTAAAAATGTGTAGTTGTAACTCACTTGATATGCATAATTGACCCTTAATCCAGGTTCTACTTTATTCATACGTAATATCATTCTCTATTACAACAACTTTTTCAGAGTTTATCCATCTTAAGCTTAAAACACATCACTCACGGAAATTAGCAGTAAAGTATTCTCAATATTTATATACAGTGTATTTTAAAAATATGTGTAAGCTCTTGCATTTTGAACCATGAGGAATTGTGTCACTACTGCGGTATGTTGTGCGATGATTCTATTACATATATTATTTGTCACTGCTCTGGAAATATTGATATTTGAGATGAATTAAGGTGTCACTTATTAAATAAGTTGGGCATAAATTTCATGACGTGGTTGAATAATTTGTCAGACTTTGACTTAGCAAATACTTTTAGCTGTGAAATATTGAAAGAAGATTTCGAATATTTCAGACTTGTAAATTTAAGATTTCTGTATCAAATATTTAAAACTTCTCAATTACACTATTATGATTTGCTTTGTACATTTATACAACTCTTCTTTAATGTTGATTGTGTTTTAATTGTATTTATTCTTTTTATGTAATCTTGGTGGACATAAAAGGAATAATAATAACTTAATACTAATAATATCAAAATGAAATCATTCTTTTGATTTGATGTCAACAGGGGAATATCTAAGAATTTTACATGTTTGGAAAAATGATAAGAAAACATGAAGACCCTGAACACCATGATTGGCAATAATGTCATGATATTCAATGATGGGACCAATTTTCTTGTTTGTAAATGTAAAAAGTCAATGACACAGCTGGAATTTATAGATAATACAGAGATGCTATAACATGAACAGAAATACAGAGAAAGGCAGAAGAAGATAAAGATAATATTCCTGTATAAATTGTAGTAAATTCCTTCACAAGGGAAAATGTGAAACCCTAAGGGCAAAAAATTCACATTTTAGTAAATCATCTTTAATCCTTCCATCCCTGAAATTTGAATCAATTTGATAAATTTTAGTCCCCTACTTAGAGCTCTGTGGATGGGGAGCATATAATTCCTAATTTTATGTAAAACTTTATTAAAATATGGTTCAGGACTAACCAAAAAATCCCCAGCATATCCAAAGTCCAGTTAACATTACAAAGAAACAAAATTCTGTGAAGTGTACAATTGTCTTGTAGGTATGGAAATATGATGTGCTTTAGTGTTACTTTAATTACAAGTTTTTCTTGGACTATGAATCAGTACTATGACAGTGTAGTGCTAAAACTTAACATGAAGTGGACTAATAAGTGGTCTGTTCACACAGGTGGTCTCTCAATAGAGGTGATCTCTTTACACAGGTGGTCCTCGGTCTAGGTAAAAAGGTCAAAATAAAAAAATAAAAAATCCAAGCAAACAAACATCAAGATCATCTTCAGACTTCAACTTCACAAATTCAGTTTATATCATAATCATGGGATAATATCATCAAATTCTTTATTGTATACTCGATAAAGTTTTGGTGATCAAAATCAAATAATGAAAGGCTATTTTTTAGCTTTAAGAACAATCCTAATGTCCTGTCCTGATGATGGGATTCACACTTCTGATCACTTTTTGACATTTTTCATGACATCTACTGATCAGATTCCAGCATTCCATACTTATAGCAGACAATACTTGAACAAAGGTCTACATGTCCATCAAGCAGGATTGTACTTCAACCAGCTTCAGCTATTTATTATTGATGCTGAGGCTCCAATTCTGTGTGCATCTGAGATCGCAGTTGGGAGAGTTGACATCATTGCATGTCTTCAAATAGAGTAATCTAAACCAAATTGGTGAAAGGCACATCAATTTTCAGCAGAACAATACAATCTAGGTTTGTTTTTCAGTTTGAAGTTTGCTTTTGTGCTATGAAATAAATGTTTGATTCATTATCATGTTCTGTGCTGACAGGCGTGTCTCAAACAGGGGCTTTTAGCTGTTGATATTGTTCGTATTGCCTCTAAAGCTTAGAAAATAATATAGCGAGTTGAAATTTAAAAATGTTGAATTTCACTGAAGTTGCAAATAGTATTGTCTACTTTTGTTTTTAAATCAATTTATTACTACTGTCTGGTTTTATTACCAGCATTTCTTGAAATAAGTTTTGATTCATTTTTACAAATATGCTTAAAAATGATTTATTGATTGACAGGGTTTAATGTCTGTGTTAATACTATTTAAAACCTAATCTTCTGCTTCTAATTTGTTTCTTTGAACAACAAAATACTTCACTATCAAACAAATTTTCATATTGTATTTTACTAGTATGCATTTAGTTATATTTGGTTAGTTTCCCTTGTAATTATGTAAGGGGAGATAAATCTATTTCTTTTTCAATTAAAATTCAAATATACTTGTTTAACTTTAACCTTATTAATTTAAATCTGAATAGAATAATTCCTTAATATCAATATAACATTATCCCACACTAAAAGCAAGAAATTTATATGCAATAATGAGTTACTAGACATCTAGCTGTAAATACATCAGTAGCAGCTGTACAATGTAGTATATATGTACTATATGTGATGTCCACCTACAAAGATTCTTTGAATGGATGATTGGAGTAGAAATTGCCATCAGTATTTAAAAAAGATGATAAAAGAATCTATTCGCTCCTATTCCAAATCAAATAAACGAGATAGAAGGTTAGAATTATCGTGTAATGACACAAACCTACTTCAGTTTTATGTTTAAAAGAACAAAATAGTCTGAAGGCTTTTATACACTTCTGTCTCAGGTGTGAATAACTTCATAACATTTTTTGTGGAATAATGACATATTAGCAATAACAAAACAAAAGATTGACGAGAAGGGAGATAAATCTGCTTTTAATTATCTATGTTAGGCAGCATACAGCCGTAATGGAATGAACTATTAGTATGAGAAGATATGTGAAATGTATTCAGAAATGCAAGTAAAACTTTCACAAATTAATTTTACAGATATAGGAAGACAAAGCTGTGTGTAGGTGTGTTTATGTTTCTTTAAAAATTCAGTTTATTTTAAAATTTTATCGATTGTTTTGTATTAGAGAAAAAAACATTTGAAATGCTTTTATGCTATAGAAATTAAATGAAAGGCTACACTACCATTTTAATGTATAGGTGAAATCTGATGAAACAAAATATGTCATAATTTTTTTTTTTCAATTTGGAAATTATCATTGTGGATTATAATCAGATGATTCTGTTTATAACAAATATTTGTGTAAATATGAATATTGCATTAATGCATGAAATGTTTTCTTAACTGTTATAATGCGAAAACACAGAGTAGAAAACTAACGATTACACTGCCACTATCAGAAACTAATGGTTTGAAATGTTTGCAAACAAATTTCTGACTACAATTTTGCTTGATTATTTGGTCACTATGTCTCCGATCTTTATGAAAATAATGCTGTAGTGTCTTTGTGTACCACTGGGTAGGGGAAGGTCTATAACAATGAGTGGAATTAATGTGGAAAAATTGTTCAAGTTCATTTATGCCACAGTAATAATTTTTGTCCTTGATTTTTCTGTTGAAGAAAATTGACATTTTTAGTGTTGATTTACAAATAAGTTTTAGTAGTGAATTCTACCTAAATGTAATGTCTTCACATGACTTTGAAATGTACCACATGTATTTTTGTGAGTTTGTGGTAATGTTGGAGTATAGATAGACATATGTGCTAATGTACAGTCATAATATGGTAGTTTTTTCGCTGTGGTGTCTCCAGTTGATCATTAAATTTATCTGGTACTATACACCTCAGTTGAAGACCCAAGGTTCCTGTGGTGGTTCCAATTATCATTGAACATCCTGTGTCATTTGGCAAGAAGTTTAAAATTTCCTCCAAGTTGCTCTATATATATATATATATATATATAACACTCTTGGATGTTGAAGATGTTTCATTAATTTGGTTTCATTTCCTCAAGATATGTGATTGTTTCTGAGGAAGCAATCAATGGCAACTTACTACATTTCCTGTAGATATAATTATCCATCTATGTACAAGTGTATCATAGCCAACCTTCATGAAACTGAAAGGTAAGAGGAGTGTTTTTACAGCTAGTTGGACTAATGCAACCATGGAATTGTGTTGTTATATACCTATACAGTTAGCTGGATTAGAACAATCACGGAATCATCATCTTATCCACTTATACAACTAGCTGAATTAGAACAATCATGGAATCATCATTTTATCTACTTATACAGCTAGCTGGATAAGAACAATCATGACATTGTTATATAATCTACCTATGCAGCTAGCTTGATTAGAACAATCATGGCATTGTTACATTATCTACTTATACAGCTAGCTGGATTAGAACAATCATGGCATTGTTACATTGCCTACTTATACAGCTAGCTGGATTAGAACAATCATGGAACTGTTATTTTCTTATACAGCCATGAATGTATTTTTTAAATAATTTTTCAAACAGTAACGAACTACATAGAAGCAAATGTAGCAGGGAAGCAAAGTAGGTAGAGATTTAAAGAATTAATGACAATAGAAACAATAAAAAAAACAACAATAATTTGAATTTAACAAATTTAATAAACAAAATATACAAATGCCTTATGGCTGCTATGATTTTTATGGGATCTACATACATTCTTTTCGAATAATGAACAGGTAAAATTTACAGATAATTTTATTTGTTTTATGAAAGGAATTATGAAATGATGCCTTTTGGAATATAACAAGGTAACATCAAGAATATAAATGTTCTTCGGTGTTACTATTAAAATCTGCACGAAACTGATGTTGAAAATGTCAGCCTAGATATAATCCATAGAGTCACATGTGTATACAAAATCCTCCTTGGTACCCTGTCCTCTTGTATTTCAATGATTGTCAGTTAATTAGTCCTCCCAAATATCATGAGGTCACTGCTGCTTGTGTCCACATCACAGGATCAGGTTCATTGACATCACTAGCTACTCGATGTTTCTTCTACAGGAAAAGAAACTAGATTAAATTCACATTTTAATCTGCTTCAATACTTCATCTGCAAAAAATGTAATATCTTCACAACTTATTCATGTAAACAATCTTAATCTGCAAAAAAGGTAATATCTTCACAACTTATTCATGTAAACAATCTAAAAGTAATATAAAGATATATCTCAATTTGTTTTTATCTTTTATTTTTTCATTGTAATTTTGATAATGACACGTTTCGTGCTTGTCTGTTGATAGGTGTCGTGTCTGTCATTGGTAGGTTGGTCGGTAAGTGTCATGTCTATTGTGTGTATGTCAGTCAGTAGGTGTCGTGTCTGTCGTTAGTAAGTTGGTCGGTAGGTGTCGTGTAATTCGTCGGTCAGTCGGTCGACAGACGTCGTATCTGTCGTCGGTCAGTCGGTCGGTAGGCGTCGTAGGTAAGGCGGTCGGTAGACGTCCAGTCCATCGTCGGTAAGGCGGTCGGTAGGCGTCCAGTCCGTCGTCGGTCAGTCGGTCGGTAAGTGTCGGATCCGTCATCGGTCAGTCGGTCGGTAGGCGTCGTGTCTCTCGTAAGTCAGTCGGTCGGTAGGCGTCGAGTCGGTCGTCAGCCAGTCGGTCGGTAGGCGTTGAGTCCGTCGTCTGTCAGTCGGTCGGTAGGCGTCGAGTCTGTCGTCGATCACTCGGACAACGGACACGACGCCCGCCCACCGACTCACCGACCACAGTTGTGTCTGTCGTTGGTACGTAGGTCGGTAGATGTCGTGTCTGTCGCAGGTAAGTCATTGTGATTGTAGTTTGATTGAATCATTCTTAACAAAAACCGTTTTCGTTTTCCAAAAAATTTTCAGACGACCTTTCCAGTAGATGGCATTCAGTGACGATTTACACGTATCGAGAAATAGAAGTTTGTCGACTAATACATTTAAATCAGTGATATAAGACTCCGATTTGAGCAAGAGACTTTTAACAAATATCCTCGAAATGTTGTATGCATTCCCAAGTACATGTGGCGTTTTATAGCTACTGTAACAGGTATGAAAATGCCGACAGTTGTTTCAGTCGCCACACAATCTGTCAATTTAGAGAGCGTGCCAGCAGGAAGCTTCAGATGAAATGTGTCTCCAACATATATTCTCTTTCTCCTCCTTCACTCCCTTGTTCCCATCATTCTTTCTCCCTTTTCCCGTTGTTTGGTTCGATTGTAGCGGTAACGATTTATACTTAGCTCAAATATTGTACAACGTCTCTGTCGCCGATACAATTTGTATACATCACGTCGTACGAATCATGCTTTACTCAGAACACCTGCCAGAATTCAGCACGTGCACAGTAACACACCTGTCAAACTTGTCCATATATCCATCACGTGCTTCTCAGCAGAAACGTATGCGTGTTACATACGTCTCTGTTCTCAACAAAGCGCACTGTATGTAATAATAACTCTTGAATAACATAGCTGAGCATAAAACCATGGAAAAATGGATTTCTAATGCGGTAACACACCTGTCAAACTTGTCCATCCATCCGTCTGTCCCATTTCTAGAACAGGTCTTGTTTTCAGTGCAACAACTGAGGTGGGGGCATCAATCGTGCCCCGATCTTCCATATCCAAATCTATCGGATCTACAGTGGTGATAAGGACCGTGAAAGTCCGGTCATTTTTGGCAAGAGACTCTGAATATCAACGTTCATGAAGAATATGCATGACTCTAAAAACGGAAATTTCTTCAGAGTACGTAGATAAAGGGAACTGGGGTCATAATCACTTGATAATATTTTAAAATACATTGCAATTACCATATTAGGAACTACAGAGAAAAGAACAGGAGTATGTTATAAGTTTATATGCATGTGACGATGAAAAGATGATGATATCGAACTGCTGATACCCAGTATGAACGTAAAAAAACATAGTAACACAATAACAGTTATGGTTGCGAGAAAGCAGAAAAGATTGGAAGGGGACAAATATAAGTTGAAGAGAGGCGTTATTGGGTGTCTGGAGGATTATTATGGAATTGTTGACCCAACCCATCTTCTTACTACCCATTTACTATTTAACATTTGATGTTAGATCAATTACTGATTAAATTACTTCAAAATCCGGATATATATATATACTATTTTGAAATTAGTATTTTGTTTATTCTTACTTATAGGTACATGCATTTTATATAGAAAGATAACTTGATAGCAGTGAGACTTTTTTGTAGCTCTTCCCCATAAAGCGATATATATTTTCCCGCTATTTCTTCCCGCCAAGAAATACAGCATCTAAGAAAATGGCAAAGAGGTAACTAATGGGAAATTACCCATGATTCCTAGACAGTCGGTTTACGGTGAAGTGATAGTCCATGATACGTATTATAAGGATTTTTCCATGTTTGGCCTCATTTTGTTCAGATTTACACCAGGATCACGAAAATATACCATATGTAATTGTGGGGAACTAGAAATTCCCCACAAACTGAACGAACCCCATAACGTTGGTCCTAAGACTGCTGAGAGTTCCCCACAACGTAGCGTATGCTAACTCTCTCTCTCTCTCTCTCTCTCTCTCTCTCTCTCAACTAACTCATAGATAAATGTTGTCGGGATGACATCTTATAACGGTAGGACTTTAAATATATAAGATACCTTATAAAGATATACCTTAAAAGTTTGATATGTAAATAAAGTATATAAATAGGCCTTTAAAATATCATATTTAAATATGTAAGATATCTTATGAAGACAGGCCTATAAGATATGATCAATATATAACATATCTTATATAAATAAATCTATGATATATGAGATATTTCATAAAGATACAACATTGCTACATACTTATCTGATTCCCACATTGTATACACTTGTTTACTCAAGGTATTCACAGGGGTCTACATCCCAAGCTAAAAGTCATTAGCAAAATTTTTTAAAAATCCGAACTCGAAACTGAGGCATTTGAGTGTATCTTCATTCTAGATTTTCATCTTATCTAACTTTTGTAAGAGGAACATACTAAAGTTTATAATTAATATTTACTGAATTCTAAATACCACGTTTCCTCGCGGCGTTCTGTCGCAGAATGGTGCAAGGGAGGTAACTCGCATGTGCTAGATAGGCTTTCATGGATATGGAAAATAAAACGCAGATATGAATGTAACACAGTCAATATTATTAATTTCACTATGATTGTATCAAAATATATTTACATGTAAGAAAGGAATAACGCCAATGGAAATAGGCTAATTTCAAGATAAGCATAAATATATCGTGCGTAGATGGTTTATGTCAAGTTTTTATAGTAAAATTGTATACCAAACGCGAATCTCGATTGTTTCCAAAAGACAAAAAAAAAAAAAAAAATCTTACATTTCAAGGTAGGACGCTGCCAAAGCCGACTACATTACTTACAACATTCTTCAAAATAGCGAGAGAACTAAAATATTTAAATTAAATTTACAATACACTTAAAAATAAAGAAAAATCTGAAAAGCACTTTTTGGTAATAGATAGTAATAAAAAAATAACTATTTAATCAAAGATGGTTATCTGACAGTCATCTTGTTTATCTGATCAGTTCCAATATCAAGTAGACACAACTAGGAACCAACGGAAACCTCCACATGAGAGAAAGATAATGATAACAAATTTCCATAGTCGAAGATAGGGCCTTTTTAGTGGTGTTTTTTGTTTTTGTTTTTTTTTGTTTTGTTTTGTTTTTCTGCACATGGTATAGATTACGTGTCTTCCAGTTTTCCATTTTACAACAATTTTACCAGGAATGATAACGAGGAACTGTATCAGGAAAGTTTTGAAAATCCATTAATAAAATGCATAAGCCTGATCAATGGGTCCATCGATAAATTACTTATCTTTATGAAAGCGGAAACTTTTCTTCTTTACTTACATCACAAAAACATATCCCATGATCTCCGACGACAAGCACGTGCCTGGGCCAGCTCTGGAGTCTACAGCACCGTAAGTTTCAGAAAGGAGAGAATAAAAGTTGTATATATGTTCCAAAACTAGACATCAATGTGTTTAAGCTTAGAAATTAATCCATGATACTATTTTCGGTATTTTATAAATATTTGAAAGGAATATGAAAATACTTCTGGTCAGCTTAGTCCATAAATTCTACCTTTTCTGTAAACACGTACTGTTAAAAATATTAATAAGCAAACAAAAGACAGGTTAAATAGTACGAGCATGTAAAATATAAAATGTGAGAATGTTTTATCCAAGTTGTCTCAACTTTACAATACTGACCTAACACAGACTTGTCCGTGGACATACATTACAGAACAAGACTTTTCGTTGGTCGGTGTAAATATATTGATTCTATACGACTTATATAAAATCTTCTGTAGTCGCGATTAATAACAGTAGTTGTAAAATAAAGCAGACATTTTTGTATATCCTAATGATACCAATCCGGATTACCAAACAGTTGGTCGTTTCTTTATTATACACAAAAGCAAACATCCGGCATCAAAGGACGAGAGGAAGGTAGGAGAAATTTTCGTTTTGATTGCGATTAAATTTCATCTCTAAATCGTAATTGTCATGAATTTTCATCTACATAGCTACGTATTTAGTTTATTTTTTGATGCAATTAACTATAACAGTAATTAATTTTATGCTTTACTTTTCAAAACTAACATCTTTTATTAGCTGTCAGTTAAGTTTTTAAAAAGGCCTACTGAGGGTACTGTAAGGTTTGTCATTTTGTGGTGGGAACGTCCGACTGTTTACTATTCATAAGGTCATATGAACCGAATTAAAGAGGTCAGGATGACCCATAGTCGACGTATTTCATATTCTTCATCATGCACCGTGTGCAAACTTTTGTTTCGATTTAAAACTTCTTCGACCAGTGCGATCGAGCTGTTATGATCCTGGTCGTTCTGACTATGGAGTGTTACTACTTTTCGAGTCGGTCCGAAATGTAATATTGCAACCATGGTCGTCATCTTGAAAATAACATTTAAGCTTCTAAGCAATTTACATTTGTGCTTCTGAGCTACAAGATGGTAGGGAAGGTAAACAAACAAAAAAAAAAGTTATTTTTCAGCCTCGTCGAAAGTTTGGTGTGACAGCTATGGTGGGTTATTTTGTTACATGGTTGCACAGTCATGTATAATTCAATAAATTGGATGTGGGTTAAAAGTCATTTTAAAGTAAAAATCACAGAAAGCAATTGACACGGCACACCCATACTTATAGCAGAGTTAAGTCTACCATACCTTTGACAAAATAAGATCTTGCAATTTGAAAATCTTTTTCAGTCTGTGAAAATTCAAAAACAGCTAAATCTATAGAGTATGCTATGTTTGTTCAACACACTACACACTTTCAGGTTGTAAGAAAATAAACAATGATCAACTTCTGAAGTCATCCAGAGTAATTAGGGTAAAGTTGAATAAGAATATAACCAAAAAAAACAGGTAAAGCCACCTATTCATTATTTGTTTTCACTAGTTTTTCTTTTTTATATTTTAGGATTTAAGGACGATGTACAGAGTTGTCTTTCCTTTACGAAGAACAGGAGTGAGATTGGCGAAATGGTCAGAACAGAGCTTGGTGACACCATCTTGCTTGACATTACATTCTGGATCAAAACCAGTACGACAACAACAGTTATTAGGTTCTGATGAAACAATACGAAAATTCCATATCAGCTCTCCGTATCAGCATACAGAAGGAAACAAAGTGTCAGTATCAGGGAGTAGATCCGACAATGTCAAGATCAGCAGTGATCGGATTTCTTTGAAATATGGCGAGTTTGAAATGGAACTTTTATTTGTGTGGCTGCGAGATCATTGTCGTTGTAATACTTGTTACAGCCATGATACAAATCAGAGAAATGTACAGAGTCAGAAGCTGTTTACTGGAGAGACACCCTCTAGTGTTGAATTTGATGGCTTGGTTCTTGGGATTTCCTGTGAGTAAAAACTGAAAGAAAGATACCAAATATATAACATATGAGTTTCCATTTGGTATGACATTTGATTAAAACAGTAAAAAAAAATCATTTAGGAACTTTTACAAGCTAAAATAGGCAAAGTTTCATTAAGCTGGTATAAAATTGATTGAATTAAGGAAGATTTTCTCTTGATGGCAGTTTAGGTACTACATAACCACTATATCATCATCTTCATCATAATACATGTACCTGAATGTATTTTTTTCTTCATCAAATTCCAGGTACTTTATACTGGAATCTGAATCATTCAATTCCTCTCTCCTCACCTCTGCTCCTTTACATCTAGAATCTCGTTCTCTACCATACCACTTACACTACTACTAAACTAAATTATCTAATCTTATTGGCTAATTCTCTAATTCCCTCTTTACCATTGCCTCCTTTATGGTCCAACAAAGATTAAACTTGCTATTGAATTGTATTAATTGGTCCTATCATACAGACATCATTGTCCTCCAATACCTCACACAGACATTCCCACATACCCATACCTGCCAACATTCCTGATTTTCACTCCAAAGCCCCACCTCTTAATCTTTTGGATCAAAATTGGATGAATCTCTCAATTTCAGAGATCCTACTATGTAGGTCATAAATAACCTTGCTATATTTGTCAAATTTGTTGGACTGACCACCTGGCCACGTACTCGAGGCCTAGCTAGGTGGGTACACTACCCTGCTCCCTTTAAATTCTAACCACCATTTGTGTCCTGGTGATCGCCTTAGTTGAAAATTACCAAATATTTTAAATTGCCTTTTTTAATTCTTCTGATATTATACACTGCCATATTGCATCTGTCATATTTATAACAAGGTCCTTTTGTTTGTTGATAGGGCCAGATGGTCATGTGACTTCATATGACATCAACTGGTTGGTAAATAACGTGTACCACAATCACCACACAGACCATGTTGACAAAGTTCTGTGGGATAAGGAGACCATTGAGAGTGCTGGACTCCCCACTGTCCATTTCCGGGAATACATGGATTCGGATGAAGGGCTTTGGAAACACTTAAACAATCTAGTCAAGTTTGGTTTTTCTATCGTCACAGAGGTAAGTCATGGTTTATCATAGATGTTTGATTTTCATGGAAGAAATTTCAAAAACGAATTAGCAGTTTTTTGGGTCAGTCATTTATCGTATTGGTCTTAGTAACCTCAAGTGAAGATCTGTGTTATGTAGTTTGATGCTTCCTACACAGGGCGGTTTGTGTTTTTCAGGAATCTGAGAAATGGTAAACAAATGATATAAATGAAACATAATTATATATGTATATTAATAACAAGAGTGCATACATTGATACTAATGTAGTACTTATAAATTATAAAGTAGTGCCAGATAATAGTTATATCAGTACTCTAAACACAAATGCAAATAAACATTGATGAATATGTATTGTGGTCACCATAGTGATGGTTCTTCTTCAAAATGGCTGTTCCACTCAGCCAATTACATTGTTGAAAGTGATTAGAATAGACATGTTAAAAAACCAAGTTATCATAGACATCAGACAGCAACATACAAGAAGAAGGTAAACATCAGCATTGAACTGTCTTGTTATGGCAATTACAGTGTAATAAATGATAAAATTTTGCCATTAAACTTACAATAATGTACTCATATGATGTTTGCCTGTGATTTATAAGTCTCTGTTATGAGATGATATTGATGTCAATTTTTCCTTGTTCAGGCACCACCAGTCCATCATATGGGAACACTAGAAGTTGCTACTAGAATATGCTTCAAACAGGAGACTCATTTTGGACCCGACTGGACGTTCACTTCCAATAATGAGCGGGGTGACACTGCATACAGCGATCTCTACCTGGGGGCTCACACAGACAACACCTATTTCACAAGTCCGAGCGGGTAAGGCATTCATCTGGCCGAGGATGTTCACTGTACATTAAAACAGCAACAAATAAAATGGTCATTGTCATACCATTAAAATTACAGTCCATCCATGTCTATTACAGTTGATGAAAAAAAGTAGTATGTTGTCTTGTAATAAGACTACTCCCAACTTCGAGTCTAAGTTTATATATTTTGACCTTCTGGATTTACGGCAGTGGCTGCTGTCACATGAGCTCAAATAGTCTTTTCGTTGATTGTCAAGGTTTTAAATTCTCATTGATGGTTTCTTATTTGTTAATTATAGAAAAATATCCATCACAGATTAAAGCAGTTTTCAATCTGCAAAAATTTATGCTGATTCAATTATTAGTAAATTTTACTTTTGGAATTGACCAACTGCATTGTCAGCTTTAAATACACTAGGCATGATACAAAGTTATCAAAGCTGATATCAATTTCTCTGCAAAAATTCCACTCCATGATTTTGAATTATCATTGTATGGTAGATTAGTTCCCTGTGCTTATTATAGCCCAGATTCAATAACACTCTCATCAAATGTGCTAGTATTAGGTTTAATTCAATGATGGATCTCTTCTCTAGAATACAGGTTTTTCATGTTCTTGAGCATGATGGAGAGGGAGGCCAGACTCTCATGGTAGATGGACAACACTGTGCAGAACAATTGCGATCCAAATATCCGGCTAAATTTGATCTTCTGACCAGGACTATCATTCCCCATGAATACTATGAAGAGAAGCTGCGTGTGCGTAGTCTTGGTACTGTCCTCTCTGTCCATCCAACTACTGGTCAGTTTCTACAGATAAGGTAAGTATACACTTCTCTTAACCTGAAAGGGTTTTGGCCGCAAGTTTGCGTAATTTGACATTTCAGTCTAAAATAATGCAATGATGTATACAGTTTGCAGTATCTTGTCTCTATCGACACACAGACGACCATGAAAGGTTTGCCTACTTTTTTTAGCTTACCTGGTGAATATTCATATTTAACAATGTCATGTGGTGTGTGATGTCAAAGTGTTTTCTCGACAAGCTTCAATTCTCTTTACCTTATAAAACACTCCTACACTGATCAAGCTGACATTTATGTTCGTTTAGAATTATTTAAAATGAAATGTAACTTTGCAAATGGGGTATATTTTACATAATGATGTATGATAGCAAGAAATAAATTGAATTCTTTTTTCTTTCTTTTACTATTTTGAAAATGAAGTCAAGCCCATGGCTTAACTATATGTAGTTACATGAATGACCTTCTCAGAAATGATTAATAGCTTATTTGCCTAGAATTATTGCAGTTAATTGTTACTTTTGACTACAATTTTACATTGTGTGAAATTTTGTGAAAGCTAATATCACAAAAATGCAACTTGTAAATAGGTATCAGGAATGTGTTTGTGTGGCACCATATCAGTGTTAGGGTTATGTAGATTATGATGTAGAAGAATTTGACAGATATCAAAGTCGTGGCCGAAACCCTTTAAATATACTTCTGCATAGAGACATCTGTGTTTTCTCTCTCAAGAGACCCCTGTGTTATCTCTCTCAAGAGATCTCTATGTAATCTCTCTAAAGAAACCTCTGTGTCACCTTCCTAAAGAGACCTCTGTGTTCCCTCTCTTAAGAGACCTCTGTTAAGAGTGAATCTATATTAAGAGGACATGCACAAAAAATTGCTCTCTAAGACAGCCTTGAAATTTAAGCCTTATATAAATATCAATCAGAGTATAAATTTTGTGTGGCAGGCATGGACTAGATAGAACTTGATATCTGGTTTATATGTATTTTGTTATCACACAGATATAACCCGTATGATCGATCACCCCTGTACACTGTACACCCTGATGACCAACAAGCATTCTACCAAGCTTATGAAGCCCTTACTCAGGAAGTTCGTAACCAGGAAAATGAGCTGTGGATAAAACTGAAGGCTGGCATGGTGTTATTTGTAGACAACTGGAGGGTTATGCATGGTCGTGCTTCTTTCACAGGTCGACGGTTAGTCAGCGGATGTTACCTACCGCGTGATGATTGGATAAGCAAGGCCCGAGTGATGGGATTGATGAATCTGTGATTTGTATATTACCGCATGTGTCACGTACACAGAAACTGGATGTTTTACGTCAACCAACAAGGGCAGCATACTGATAAGAGCTTACAGTATTAACGAGATAACAGAAACAATCTCTGGTTTTGTTAAATTATAATTATTTATTTTTCTTGGGATTTTTTTTATTGATTTCCAGCTCCACAAAATCTTAAGCATCCAAAAATAAGTTGATTTTAAAGATGAGTGGATTAGTCAGCAATATTTATTCATAAAATCCACTACTTACAAAAATCTTTGAAAACAAAAAGATAGAAAATAGTCATCAGTTTTCTTACACAAATTCCAGCTTTATCATCGGTGTTTAAATTTTGCTGTTTTTGCTGTAGGTATTGAACTGACAGATTTTGAAATGAGAAAGGTTTATGTATTTTGTTATGAGTATCTATTTATTTCTATTTAATTACAGTAGTACGACAGTTATTTCTTCATTTCTACACATTTAAACTGATCACTGAGTACATGATTATCTTCAGGAATGAAGCACACTCATGCGAGGTAAATAAATTTGTTTTATCATATAACTTACCAGTTGTGCCATATATACAGTCATTTGTCATAAATAGCCTGAGATATAAGTGTAATACATCGTAACGTTATTGTGACGTCATAAATAAGTCATGCCTTGATGATGTCGCATGATTATCTCAGTTGTGAACCATACACATCATCATGTCTGCCTGATAGAGAAGGTAATTTGTGATTTTTCACTATTTTTTGAAAAAAATGTTATAATGATGAATAGAATCTTACACTCCTGTTGATATAATATGATATTTATTAATTTTGTTGGATAATTTGATATCACATGCCTAAATGCTTGTAACTTACATACGTCAGATACCTATATGTAAATGTACTTGTGTACCCAGGTAATGAGTTTCACATAACATCAGCATTCCCACAAGATCCTCTGTATATGATATTTGATTTGTTGATAAGTAGAAGATCAATCAAGCTGTTTATATATGTTTTAACAGTCTTATATATTTTGCGGACAAGTTTAATGAATTTTTAAGATTATTTGGATCTACAAACGACCTTAAAAATCATATGAATGTCAAAGTCTCAAAAATGGAAGGGTAGGGAAGAAAGTATGACAATCAGACTCCACAAGTGCCAAACTTATCTAAACCTCTACCCTTCGAAAAAAACCCACCAAGAATATAATGTTGAATTTGTGATGTCCCTCTTGCCAAAGTCAAGTTGTGTTTAGTTTTACAGTAAATCAGAATTTTTTTTTCAATTAATTTATTTTTATTCACTTGATGTTGATCTTTCCTTTAATCAGTTAAGGTTGATGTTGGATCATGTACCTGTTTGTCCCTTACAAACTCTAAATCTGTGTCCTGATGTTGGATCATGTACCTGTTTGTCCCTTACAAACTCTAAATCTGTCTCCTGATGTTGTATCATGTACCTGTTTGTCCCTTACAAACTC